>NW_021822511.1:685647-740993 GCF_901001165.1 Salmo trutta
CTACCTGTCTACCTGTCTACCTGTCTACCTGTCTGATATAACACAGTCAGACAGTGTGAGGGGAGCCGTCTACCTGTCTACCTGTCTGATATAACACAGTCAGAGTGGAGATGTGGTACCATCCAGCTACTGTCTCTTTAATCCATGTTGAATGCAGGTTTATTTGAGATTTTACACACATAGTGTAGTAACCCACCACTGTTTCTAAGGAGTAGAGTCAAGATAACAAAATGTTAAAACACACACACACACACACACACACACACACACACACACACACACACACACACACACACACACACACATTGAACCATGACCAACAACCTTCAGGGTAGACAGAACAGAAGGCCAGATCAGGACGTAGTAACATCTAGCATTGCCATGGAGAAGGATCAGGACTGATTACTGCCACCTCGTTGTGAAGGAGATCCAGTCGTCTCTCTAGCTGAGGACTCGTCCAGTAGATGTTGTGAAGGAGATCCAGTCGTCTCTCTAGCTGAGGACTCGTCCAGTAGATGTTGTGAAGGAGATCCAGTCGTCTCTCTAGCTGAGGACTCGTCCAGTAGATGTTGTGAAGGAGATCCAGTCGTCTCTCTAGCTGAGGACTCGTCCAGTAGATGTTGTGAAGGAGATCCAGTCGTCTCTCTAGCTGAGGACTCGTCCAGTAGATGTTGTGAAGGAGATCCAGTCGTCTCTCTAGCTGAGGACTCGTCCAGTTAGATGTTGTGAAGGAGATCCAGTCGTCTCTCTAGCTGAGGACTCGTCCAGTAGTGTTGTGAAGGAGATCCAGTCGTGTCTCTAGCTGAGGACTCGTCCAGTAGATGTTGTGAAGGAGATCCAGTCGTCTCTCTAGCTGAGGACTCGTCCAGTAGGTGTTGTGAAGGAGATCCAGTCGTCTCTCTAGCTGAGGACTCGTCCAGTAGATGTTGTGAAGGAGATCCAGTCGTCTCTCTAAGCTGAGGAACTCGTCCAGTAGATGTGTGAAGGAGATCCAGTCGTCTCTCTAGCTGAGGACTCGTCCAGTAGATGTTTGTGAAGGAGATCCAGTCGTCTCTCTAGCTGGGACTCGTCCAGTAGATGTGGTGAAGGAGATCCAGTCGTCTCTCTAGCTGAGGACTCGTCCAGTAGATGTTTGTGAAGGAGATCCAGTCGTCTCTCTAGCTGAGGACTCGTCCAGTAGATGTTGTAAGGAGATCCAGTCGTGTCTCTAGCTGAGGACGCTTCCAAGTAGATGTTGTGAAGGAGATCCAGTCGTCTCTCTAGCTGAGGACTCGTCCAGTAGATGTTGTGAAGGAGATCCATCGTGTCTCTAGCTGAGGACTCGTCCAGTAGATGTTGTGAAGGAGATCCAGTCGTCTCTCTAGCTGAGGACTCGTCCAGTAGATGTTGTGAAGGAGATCCAGGTCGTCTCTCTAGCTGAGGGACTCGTCCAGTAGATGTTGTGAAGGAGATCCAGTCGTCTCTCTAGCTGAGGACTCTCCAGTAGATGTTGTGAAGGAGATCCAGTCGTCTCTCTAGCTGAGGACTCGTCCAGTAGATGTTGTGAAGGAGATCCAGTCGTCTCTCTAGCTGAGGACTCGTCCAGTAGATGTTGTGAAGGAGATCCAGTCGTCTCTCTAGCTGAGGACTCGTCCAGTAGATGTTGTGAAGGAGATCCAGTCGTCTCTCTAGCTGAGGACTCGTCCAGTAGATGTTGTGAAGGAGATCCAGTCGTCTCTCTAGCTGAGGACTCGTCCAGTAGATGTTGTGAAGGAGATCCAGTCGTCTCTCTAGCTGAGGACTCGTCCAGTAGATGTTGTGAAGGAGATCCAGTCGTCTCTCTAGCTGAGGACTCGTCCAGTAGATGTTGACGACGCTCTGCACTGCAGAGCTCCAGGAATAAAGGAAGTTCGAGTCTTGGAAACCAAAACCACGTTTGTCATGCGCTAGTTTAACAGTCTGACACGAGAGCAAGGACGTTATATCAGTAGTGGTTCCGGTGTTTTGTATGAGAATACAGAACACTGTCTCCTCTTGGCCTTAAACCAGGAGTTTGACGTGAAACCATTTTTTAATAGTTTCAATATGTCCAAATTGTGTTTGTTTTTCATCCTTATTGAATATTGTATATATTGTGTGTGCTGTATATTACTGTAAATATTGATCACATTCCGTGTCTATGATCATATATTATAATACATTGAATGGTAATGATAAGAACCCATTTTTTACCTCCTGTTTCAGGAAGTGATGTCACTGAGTACTGCCCCTATATGTAGGACCGTTCACCCCCCACCTGGGATACTGATGCCTGATGAAGACCTACAGGGTCGACACGTTGTTAATAAATAAATATCACCTGGGAACGTGAGCAGCAGTGTGCAGCCTTTTCCCTTCTGTTTTCCATGAGTTTGTCTACAACTCCAGCACCTGAGGAAAGTACCAGGATGTGCGTAATGTTCTTCAGCTTTTATACCTGAAACATTTGACCTGGATTTGTAGCTGTTCTAATGCCCCTGAAGCTGTGTCAGGATGTGACTGACAGGAAGAGTTGGCCTCTATGCCACACCGGTAGATCCATATATTATGTACCTGGTTGGTTTCTATACAGATCATCTCTTGCCCCATCCTGCCCCCCTCCATCTCCCATTCCCTCTCCCCTGCGTCCCCCTTCCCATTCCCTCCCCCCTGCACCCCCCTTCCCCTGCCCTCTCCCCTGCATCCCCCTTCCCATTCCCTCCCCCCTGCATCCCCCTTCCCATTCCCTCTCCCCTGCGTCCCCCTTCCCCTGTCCTCTCCCCTGCATCCCCCTTCCCATTCCCTCTCCCCTGCATCCCCCTTCCCCTGTCCTCTCCCCTGCATCCCCCTTCCCATTCCCTCTCCCCTGCATCCCCCTTCCCCTGCCCTCCCCCCTGCATCCCCCTTCCCATTCCCTCTCCCCTGCATCCCGCTTCCCTCTCCCCTGCATCCCCCTTCCCCTGCCCTCCCCCCTGCATCCCCCTTCCCCTGCCCTCTCCCCTGCATCCCCCTTCCCATTCCCTCCCCCCTGCATCCCCCTTCCCATTCCCTCTCCCCTGCATCCCCCTTCCCATTCCCTCCCCCCTGCATCCCCCTTCCCATTCCCTCTCCCCTGCATCCCCCTTCCCATTCCCTCTCCCCTGCATCCCCCTTCCCATTCCCTCCCCCCTGCATCCCCCTTCCCATTCCCTTTCCCCTGCATCCCCCTGCCCTCTCCCCTGCACCCCCCTTCCCATTCCCTCTCCCCTGCATCCCCCTGCCCTCTCCCCTGCATCCCCCTTCCCATTCCCTCTCCCCTGCATCCCCCTTCCCATTCCCTCCCCCCTGCATCCCCCTTCCCCTGCCCTCTCCCCTGCATCCCCCTTCCCATTCCCTCTCCCCTGCATCCCCCTTCCCATTCCCTCTCCCCTGCATCCCCCTGCCCTCTCCCCTGCATCCCCCTTCCCATTCCCTCTCCCCTGCATCCCCCTGCCCTCTCCCCTGCATCCCCCTTCCCCTGCCCTCTCCCCTGCATCCCCCTGCCCTCTCCCCTGCATCCCCCTTCCCATTCCCTCTCCCCTGCATCCCCCTGCCCTCTCCCCTGCATCCCCCTTCCCATTCCCTCTCCCCTGCATCCCCCTGCCCTCTCCCCTGCATCCCCCTTCCCATTCCCTCTCCCCTGCATCCCCTGCCCTCTCCCCTGCATCCCCCTTCCCATTCCCTCTCCCCTGCATCCCCCCTTCCCATTCCCTCTCCCCTGCATCCCCCTGCCCTCTCCCCTGCATCCCCCTTCCCATTCCCTCTCCCCTGCATCCCCCTGCCCTCTCCCCTGCATCCCCCTTCCCCTGCCCATTCCCTCTCCCCAGCCCTGCATCCATTGATAGGTGTCTGTTTCACGGTGCTGTGATGCGGGACCAGAGAGGATAGTGTTTCAGAGGTGCTATAGTCCTCTTTTTAATCCCATCACAGGGAAAGAGTGACCAGGGTGCTGGGCTCCGGACTAAATCCCCGTGTTTTATCTACCCTGGAGTTGTCAACAAAGCAGCAGGACAGAAATATGAGGCCAACTATTTCAAACTACTGCTAGTTTCTTTGAGAAGATATTTAAAGCGATCTGTGCATTTGAACAACAGCATAAATACACCTATTTCACTGTTGCAGGGTTTAAAAACTGAATGACGACTGCTGCACATGCTGCCACTGCTTTTAACAGACTAGATTATACTGTTTAGAGCGAGCAGGCAGCTCACAAACAAACAAGTGGAAACCAGGGAGAACGCAACGAGCATGCAGATGCAATAAGTGAAAACACCTTATTTAACTGGGGATAGCTAGCTAACATAATGTCACAAAGCATGATCTAACTGGGGATAGCTAGCTAGCATAATGTCACAAAGCACAATCTAACTGGGGATAGCTAGCTAGCATAATGTCACAAAGCACAATCTAACTGGGGATAGCTAGCTAGCATAATGTCACAAAACATTATCTAACTGGGGATAGCTAGCTAACATAATGTCACAAAGCTTTATCTAACTGGGGATAGCTAGCTAACATAATGTCACAAAGCTTTATCTATCCGGGGATAGCTAGCTAGCATAATGTCACAAAGCATTATCTAACTGGGGATAGCTAGCTAGCATAATGTCACAAAGCATTATCTAACTGGGGATAGCTAGCTAACATAATGTCACAAAGCATTATCTAACTGGGGATAGCTAGCTAACATAATGTAATTTAGCATGATCTAACTGGGGATAGCTAGCTAGCATAATGTCATTTAGCATGATCTAACTGGGGATAGCTAGCTAGCATAATGTCATTTAGCATGATCTAACTGGGGATAGCTAGCTAACATAATGTCACAAAGCATGATGCGCTATCCAGTTAGATAAACTTTCATTCTGAAATAACGTCATATTTCCGAGTTAGTCAGATATTAGTTTAGATAGACTTCAAATTGGCATGGAAGATAACTAGCTAGCAAACTACCAGCTAGCTATAGCCAGCTAGCTGCTTATCAAAGGTAGATAACTGGTTAATTTGACCCCCCCAAAAAATCGACCAAACTATTTCTCAAAATTACTGTAGAATGCTAATTAATTTGATCATGCTTTGTGAAACACCCGGTTTTATTCTGTTTTAGTCCACACAACATGTTGACCCTGTCACGTTCAGTAGAACCTGATGAACACCGTGGGGGAAACCATCACATTGGCCATCCACATATGTGATTAGAAGGTTCTAGTGTAGCCACTCTTATTGGTTGTAGATGTCCTGTTTATCAGGTCCAGACTGCCATGACTTTTATGATTATTCATTTACAAGTTCATTACAATTTGCTTTTTGATTTAGCGCTATCTGTACCTGATAGAGCAGACCTGGTCTCAGTTGAGGAAGTGAGCCGTCATATGAAGGAGACTAGAGTAGACCCAGAGGTTCTGACTGACCGCACGTTTGGACCACGTTTACTTTGTACCGTTAAAATGTATGCTATCACTGGGGAAGTTCCCCCTCTGACCAAATAGCTGGTTAAACAAGCCTAGAAATGTTTGCACGGCCCGTGTGTCCGTGGAGCTGCTGCTGCTGGCAGGGTAGGAAACAACCAAACAGATCGTTTTAGACAATATACTTTTGAAATAGGAAAATGTACACATTTATCACACTCCTAACAACATTTAAAACATAATCTATTAATTACATCATATATATGCTTTTCTATTATTATAATTTTTTTGACCAATAACAAGTGTCGTTCCTAACGCCCTGAAGGCGGGCCCCGACTTAGTATTAACTATTACCTAAAATAGTTATTTGGTGAAGTAATGCAAAACACACCTTGACAAGACAGCAGTAACCCGTTCTAATAGTGAGAACAGCCTCATTGAAGTGTGTGAGCAGGCTGGCCAGCTACCAACCCCCATCAGATAGACAGAACTGAGGCTGGCCAGCTACCAACCCCCATCAGATAGACAGAACTGAGACTGGCCAGCTACCAACCCCCATCAGATAGACAGAACTGAGGCTGGCCAGCTACCAACCCCCATCAGATAGACAGAACTGAGGCTGGCCAGCTACCAACCCCCATCAGACAGACAGAACTGAGGCTGGCCAGCTACCAACCCCCATCAGACAGACAGAACTGAGGCTGGCCAGCTACCAACCCCCATCAGACAGACAGAACTGAGGCTGGCCAGCTACCAACCCCCATCAGACAGACAGAAGTGAGGCTGGCCAGCTACCAACCCCCATCAGACAGACAGACAGAAGTGAGGCTGGCCAGCTACCAAGCCCCTGGCAGACAGACAGACAGAACTGAGGCTGGCCAGCTACCAAGCCCCTGTCAGACAGACAGACAGACAGACAGAAGTGAGGCTGGCCAGCTACCAAGCCCCTGTCAGACAGACAGAAGTGAGGCTGCATGGGGTCGGTGGTGAGAAAGACAAACAGCTTGAGCTGTAGACAGATGATTAAAGCAACAGAACTAAAGGACTGAGAAGGCAGTGGGGTGTTGAGCATGTTGAGTCTCTCAGCTGGTCCTAGTATTGATCCAGTATTGGTTTGGGATTGGTGTTGATTACAGGACGATGGCCTCCTGTGGGGGCGACTCTACACGACCTCACACTGGGGTCTGCTCACACCTCTCAGAAACAATCAACCCCACGTTATTATGTAACGGCAGTAGTTCATACAATATACACAATGATACAACTTAAACATCACATAACCCTAATCCTAACTCTGAGCCTAAACCTAAACCTAAGCCTAAACCTAATCTTAACACTAGCACTAACCCTAATCCTAACCCTAAACTTAAGCCTAAACCTAAACCTAAGCCTAAACCTAATCTTAACACTAGCACCAACCCTAAGATAACATGGTCGTCATTGTGAATATGAATGAATATGCACTTGCACTCGTCAGGAAGGTTAACTGAACACTCAAAGATTCAGTTGTACGCATTCAAGTGTCTTGTCATTTTAACGTCTATTTCTGACGTTGAAGAATTACAGAGCAGATTTCCTCCTTTTCTCCGGTCCGAGTCTCCTGAAGTGTTTGAGCTCCTCGAGGAGAAGTGGTTCCTTTGATGTGTGATAGAATGTGTTTAAAAGCCGCTGTGTGGCAGCTGAGAGGTGAAGGGAGCGTTGTGGATGAGGGACGCTGGGAAGGAAGGGCATGTACCAACAGACCTAGACCCTGAGTGATGGCGATGAGACAGGAGGATCATGGGTAACAGGACACCTCCTCGCCCCCCCTTCGTCTCCCCCCGTATCCTCCGTCAGCACAGTCATCCTAATCACAGCTGTGAAATGTCTCTTTAGGTTTATACTGATGTCACCTCATCTTAGAGAGACAATCTGCAGTAGATACATTCATTATTGGACTTATAAATTAATGATATACGGTATATCCATTGATTCTTCAAGAATATAACTTATAAGTGGCAGGTAGCCTAGTGGCTAGAGGCAGGTAGCCTAGTGGTTAGAGCCAGGTAGTCTAGTGGCTAGAGGCAGGTAGCCTAGTGGTTAGAGCAGGTAGTCTAGTGGCTAGAGGCAGGTAGCCTAGTGGTTAGAGCCAGGTAGCCTAGTGGTTAGAGCCAGGTAGCCTAGTGGTTAGAGCCAGGTAGCCTAGTGGTTAGAGCCAGGTAGCCTAGTGGTTAGAGGCAGGTAGCCTAGTGGTTAGAGCCAGGTAGCCTAGTGGTTAGAGCCAGGTAGCCTAGTGTTAGAGCCAGGTAGCCTAGTGGTTAGAGGCAGGTAGCCTAGTGGTTAGAGCCAGGTAGCCTAGTGTTAGAGCCAGGTAGCCTAGTGGTTAGAGCCAGGTAGCCTAGTGGTTAGAGGCAGGTAGCCTAGTGGTTAGAGCGTTGGGCCAGTAACAAAAAGTTTGCTAGATCAAATCCCTGAGCTGACAAGGTAAAAATCTGTTGTTCTGCCCCTAAACAAGGTAGTTAACCCACTGTTCCTAGGCCGTCATTGTAAATAAGAATTTGATCTTAACTGACTTGCCTAGTTAAATAAAGGTAAAATAAATTGCCTCTGACAACCCAAAATATCAGCTTGTTTTTCTCCAATATTTCTAAACAAAGGAAGTGTATAGCCTCAGAACATGGTTCAAAGCATCACTGTGTTATATTATATAATCAGTCCTTGTATCTATAGCTCTGTCTGTGAATTTGAGAGTGGTTACATTTGTCCAGCCCCACCCTCAGCTTTTTAGCAAAACAGTGGAGGGGAAAAGGCTTCGTTATTGTTTCAACTGCTGATTGCAGCTTTAAAGAATCTCTTCAGCATGGCAGTAAACTACAGACTGTGTGTATGGAATCTCTTCAGCGTGGCAGTAAACTACAGACTGTGTGTATGGAATCTCTTCAGCGTGGCAGTAAACTACAGACTGTGTGTATGGAATCTCTTCAGCGTGGCAGTAAACTACAGACTGTGTGTATGGAATCTCTTCCGCGTGGCAGTAAACTACAGACTGTGTGTATGGAATCTCTTCAGCGTGGCAGTAAACTACAGACTGTGTATGTGTGTATGGAATCTCTTCAGTGTGGCAGTAAACTACAGACTGTGTGTATCGAATCTCTTCAGCGTGGCAGTAAACTACAGACTGTGTGTATGGAATCTCTTCAGCGTGGCAGTAAACTACAGACTGTGTGTATGGAATCTCTTCAGCATGGCAGTAAACTACAGACTGTGTGTATGGAATCTCTTCAGCATGGCAGTAAACTACAGACTGTGTGTATGGAATCTCTTCAGCGTGGCAGTAAACTACAGACTGTGTGTATGGAATCTCTTCAGCGTGGCAGTAAACTACAGACTGTGTATATGGAATCTCTTCAGCGTGGCAGTAAACTACAGACTGTGTGTATGGAATCTCTTCAGCATGGCAGTAAACTACAGACTGTGTGTATGGAATCTCTTCAGCGTGGCAGTAAACTACAGACTGTGTGTATGGAATCTCTTCAGCGTGGCAGTAAACTACAGACTGTGTATGTGTGTATGGAATCTCTTCAGCGTGGCAGTAAACTACAGACTGTGTGTATGGAATCTCTTCAGCGTGGCAGTAAACTACAGACTGTGTGTATGGAATCTCTTCAGCGTGGCAGTAAACTACAGACTGTGTGTATGGAATCTCTTCAGCGTGGCAGTAAACTACAGACTGTGTGTATGGAATCTCTTCAGCGTGGCAGTAAACTACAGACTGTGTGTATGAAATCTCTTCAGCGTGGCAGTAAACTACAGACTGTGTGTATGGAATCTCTTCAGCACGGCAGTAAACTACAGACTGTGTGTATGGAATCTCTTCAGCGTGGCAGTAAACTCCAGACTGTGTGTATGGAATCTCTTCAGCACGGCAGTAAACTACAGACTGTGTGTATGGAATCTCTTCAGCGTGGCAGTAAACTACAGACTGTGTGTATGGAATCTCTTCAGCGTGGCAGTAAACTACAGACTGTGTGTATGGAATCTCTTCAGCGTGGCAGTAAACTACAGACTGTGTGTATGGAATCTCTTCAGCGTGGCAGTAAACTACAGACTGTGTGTATGGAATCTCTTCAGCATGGCAGTAATCTACAGACTGTGTGTATGGAATCTCTTCAGCGTGGCAGTAAACTACAGACTGTGTGTATGGAATCTCTTCAGCGTGGCAGTAAACTACAGACTGTGTGTATGGAATCTCTTCAGCGTGGCAGTAAACTACAGACTGTGTGTATGGAATCTCTTCAGCGTGGCAGTAAACTACAGACTGTGTGTATGGAATCTCTTCAGCAGTGTGTATGGAATCTCTTCAGCATGGCAGTAAACTACAGACTGTGTGTATGGAATCTCTTCAGCATGGCAGTAAACTACAGACTGTGTGTATGGAATCTCTTCAGCGTGGCAGTAAACTACAGACTGTGTGTTTGTGTATGGAATCTCTTCAGCGTGGCAGTATACTACAGACTGTGTGTATGGAATCTCTTCAGCGTGGCAGTAAACTACAGACTGTGTGTATGGAATCTCTTCAGCGTGGCAGTAAACTACAGACTGTGTGTATGTGTATGGAATCTCTTCAGCGTGGCAGTAAACTACAGACTGTGTGTATGGAATCTCTTCAGCGTGGCAGTAAACTACAGACTGTGTGTATGGAATCTCTTCAGCGTGGCAGTAAACTACAGACTGTGTATTTGTGTATGGAATCTCTTCAGCGTGGCAGTAAACTACAGACTGTGTGTATGGAATCTCTTCAGCGTGGCAGTAAACTACGGACTGTGTGTATGGAATCTCTTCAGCGCGGCAGTAAACTACAGACTGTGTGTATGGAATCTCTTCAGCGCGGCAGTAAACTACAGACTGTGTGTATGGAATCTCTTCAGCGTGGCAGTAAACTACAGACTGTGTGTATGGAATCTCTTCAGCGTGGCAGTAAACTACAGACTGTGTGTATGGAATCTCTTCAGCGTGGCAGTAAACTACAGACTGTGTGTATGGAATCTCTTCAGCGTGTCAGTAAACTACAGACTGTGTGTATGGAATCTCTTCAGCGTGGCAGTAAACTACAGACTGTGTGTATGGAATCTCTTCAGCGTGGCAGTAAACTACAGACTGTGTGTATGGAATCTCTTCAGCGTGGCAGTAAACTACAGACTGTGTGTATGGAATCTCTTCAGCGTGGCAGTAAACTACAGACTGTGTGTATGGAATCTCTTCAGCGTGGCAGTAAACTACAGACTGTGTGTATGGAATCTCTTCAGCGTGGCAGTAAACTACAGACTGTGTGTATGGAATCTCTTCAGCGTGGCAGTAAACTACAAGGACTGTGTGTATGGAATCTCTTCAGCGTGGCAGTAAACTACAGACTGTGTGTATGGAATCTCTTCAGCGTGGCAGTAAACTACGGACTGTGTGTATGGAATCTCTTCAGCGCGGCAGTAAACTACAGACTGTGTGTATGGAATCTCTTCAGCGCGGCAGTAAACTACAGACTGTGTGTATGGAATCTCTTCAGCGTGGCAGTAAACTACAGACTGTGTGTATGGAATCTCTTCAGCGCGGCAGTAAACTACAGACTGTGTGTATGGAATCTCTTCAGCGTGTCAGTAAACTACAGACTGTGTGTATGGAATCTCTTCAGCGTGGCAGTAAACTACAGACTGTGTGTATGGAATCTCTTCAGCGTGGCAGTAAACTACAGACTGTGTGTATGGAATCTCTTCAGCGCGGCAGTAAACTACAGACTGTGTGTATGGAATCTCTTCAGCGTGGCAGTAAACTACAGACTGTGTGTATGGAATCTCTTCAGCGTGGCAGTAAACTACAGACTGTGTGTATGGAATCTCTTCAGCGTGGCAGTAAACTACAGACTGTGTGTATGGAATCTCTTCAGCACGGCAGTAAACTACAGACTGTGTGTATGGAATCTCTTCAGCACGGCAGTAAACTACAGACTGTGTGTATGGAATCTCTTCAGCGTGGCAGTAAACTACAGACTGTGTGTATGGAATCTCTTCAGCGTGGCAGTAAACTACAGACTGTGTGTATGGAATCTCTTCAGTGTGGCAGTAAACTACAGACTGTGTGTATGGAATCTCTTCAGCACGAAGAAAGATGATATTTCTAAAGATTGTAACATTCAACAAGGCTGTCCGCGCCATACTGATCCTTGGATCGGGGAAACTGGACCCGGGTTAAGATGAAACGCAAGAGTGAACTTTTAAAGAGCTGTCTGTCGTCTCTGTATCAAGACATGTCATCAGAGGTGTGCTTTTCCAGTCATGGGAAAATGGCGGTGTGATGTGTGACAAGGTCCCGTGTCACTGGTTGTTCATCAACTATGACACATTTCCTGCAGACCTTCCTGACTGGACTGGAGGTTTACTTCTGGAGTGGAAGTGTACAATAGTTGTGCCAAATTATTCAATGCAACATTTTTTAAATGCAAGGTACCCATAAAAAGGAAGAAACCCCCAGCACACTCTTAAAAGCTCCACAAACATTGTAATGGATCTCACAGACACTCAACAAGTGGTCAGATTCACCAAAACATATGGCTGTATTTCAGCTAGTCACACCAAGCATAAACATCTAAGAGTTAAATCAGGAAGTACAAGACAACGTGTAAGGTAGACAAACCATTGGCTTCCCAATCTGCTGAAGTGAAGATAATGAATATAAATGTTGTGTAGAACAATACTCAGTCTCACAGACAGGTGGCAGCAGAGAGGCAGAGTTCTGATTTTCACTGTAGAACAATACTCAGTCTCACAGACAGGTGGCAGCAGAGAGGCAGAGTTCTGATTTTCACTGTAGAACAATACTCAGTCTCACAGACAGGTGGCAGCAGAGAGTTATACTCCGGATATTCACTGTAGAACAATACTCAGTCCCACAGACAGGTGGCAGCAGAGAGTCAGAGTTCTGACTGATTCTCACTGTGGAACAGATTGGGGACTGTATTGTTGCTGCCCCCAAGTGACAGAACACCAAGGCCGTCGTTCACTTGGCATGAAGAGAAAAGTTTATAGCTGTTATTTGGGCTTTATTGATTCTTAGCATATGTGTTGTGTTTCTGTCCTTTGTGTGTTTTTGGTCCATTCTCTAAATACAGTATCATTCCTGTAACCTAGGCTACACAGGCTGCATTTTACACAAACAGCACAATTCTGATTTATTTTTCACTAATTCACTAATATCTGATGTGAAAAGATCCGATGTGATTGTTCAAAAGATCAGAATTGGGCTGCCTGTGTAAACGCGCCATATAGTTCTAACCTATGTCAGCGCCTGAAAAAAAATGTATTTAGATAACTATATCAGTGATGTCATAGATACAGGAACTCAACCTATAGATGAATGTAGGTCAAAGTGTATTTTACAGCATCGAGGTGTTTAAGAATTGATATTCCTAAAATGAGCGATACAATGGAGTGTACAAAACATTAAGAACACATTCCTAATATTGAGGTTGGAACGAGCAGGTGTTCTTAATGTTTTGTGCACTGCGGTGTATACCCGGTGATTCTTGAGGGACATAACTCTTAGATTCTTCATGAGCTTTAGTTCAACTGTCGTATCCCATCAGCATTCACAATATCAGCTTGTTTCACCAATTTGTTTGTAAACAATGTAAATGTAAATTAACGCAGTATAGACTTAAAACATTGCTAAAACTATAAACTTGATATTATTCCACCAGGTAAGTTGACTGAGAACACGTTTACTCATTCACAGCAGCGACCTGGGGAATAGTCACAGGGATGAATGAGACCAATTGGAAGCTGGGGACGACTAGGTGGCCAGGATAGTGTGAGCGCCATGGGATCTTTAGTGACCACAGAGAGTCAGGACACCTGTTTAACGTCACATTCGAAAGACGTGACCCTACACAGGGCAATGTCCCCAATCACTGCCCTGGGGAATTGGGATAAAAAATTTAAATGTACTAAAGGAAAGGGTGCCTCCTACTGGCCCTCCAACACCACTTCCAGCAGCATCTGGTCTCCCATCCAGGACCAACCCTGCTTAGCTTCAGAAGCTAGCCAGCAGTGGGCTGCAGGGTGGTGTGCTGCTGGCTGTATCATGGATGGCCAGTCCTTGTATACAAAGCTCTGTCCATGAGTTTGAGAGGGTGACATTCCTGTAGCCCCATCTTCAGCTGTTTAAACAAATCAATGGTGGGGGGTGGTAGGCTTGTTATTTGTTAGAATTGCAGATTACCCCTTTAAGCCTTCACGAGAAATCCAAAATATCCACACTGTTTATTATTAGAATTGACATTTTAGAGACTGTATATTATGATGTATTTACGGAGGAAACCAATGTATTGTCTTCTAGTATTCAACAAAACAACTATATAGTAGTGTAATCAACTTGCTGTATTCTTCTGCTTTTAGCTAAACACACCATTAACCTTATAGTATTTCATTAAGCAGGCAGTGTACATTTTTAATAAGCATTTGAGTTAAATTGGATTGTAATGTCAGCTATTCATAAATATATAAACAGAAAGCAACAGGAAAATGTAGTAATAATGTAGGAATAATGTGGTAGTAATGTGGTAATAATGTGGTGTAATGTAGTAATAATGTAGTGATAATGTGGTGTAATGTAGTAATAATGAAGTGATAATGTAGTAGTAATGTGGTAATAATGTAGTAATAATGAAACAGGGAGATCTGAGTTAATTATGTAAGCCTGTGAGATATGTTATAAGGGCTTGGATCAGTACTGGGTCCTACGAAGCCCATTTCAGGACACTGAGTTTAACTACTCAACACAGTCTGTGTCAGTCTGTTAGGGAGATGTTGTAGTCAGGATCATATGAATCTGTATCCTGATGTGTATATATATATATATTAATACATCATAATCTCTTTAGGAGCGTCCTCCGTGGGCCTCTGCTGCTCCTGTCTGTGTGTGTAGGCAGCGTGTTCATACAGGTAGACCAGCAGAATGGCTAGCAGACTCAGCACCATGTAGGGGATCATCAGGTAGTATCCCACCTGGAACTCTGAGGTCTTGTCCTTCAGGTCGACTAAAACACTTCCCACGTCGTTCTGAACCAGGTCTTCAGACATTTCGGTCAGTTGGACATTTACTACGTACAGGATGAGCACCAGGAAGGAGATGCACGCTGGAGCAAAGAACAAAAGGGAGGTTAAAAAGAGTACTACTACTACTACTACTAGTACTACTACTAGTACTACCACTACTACTACTAGTACTACTAGTCTGTTAACTTAGTCACAAAGAGTTAAAACATGTTCCATCATATTAGTACTACTACTACTACTACTATTTGTACTACTACTACTACTACCACTACTACTAGTACTACTACTAGTCTGTTTACTTAGTCACAAAGAGTTAAAACATGTTCCATCATATTAGTACTACTACTACTATTAGTACTACTACTATTAGTACTACTACTACTATTAGTTCTACTACTATTAATACTACTACTACTAGCCTGTTCACTTAGTCACAAAGAGTTAAAACATGTTCCATCATATTAGTACTACTACTACTATTAATACTACTACTATTAGTACTACTACTACTAGTTCTTCTACTATTAATACTACTACTACTAGCCTGTTCACTTAGTCAAAGAGTTAAGACATGTTCCAACATGTCTATCAATCCATTTAACGCATTACTGAAATCCATGTAGTTGTTTTTTTATCATATAATGAACTAATTAATTTCATATAAGTGTGTAATCTGTTTTTTTCATACAGTACACAGAGAGAGGGGGATGCAGGTCAGGAGGAGAGAAAGTGTGAAAATGAGGTCATAGGGCTTGAACCCACAACCTTCAGGTATTTCATATGGGACTAAATAGGGCTTGAACCCATAACCTTCAGGTATTTCATATGGGACTAAATAGGGCTTGAACCCACAACCTTCAGGTATTTCATATGGGACTAAATAGGGCTTGAACCCATAACCTTCAGGTATTTCATATGGGACTAAATAGGGCTTGAACCCATAACCTTCAGGTATTTCATATGGGACTAAATAGGGCTTGAACTCATAACCTTCAGGTATTTCATATGGGACTAAATAGGACTTGAACGCAACCTTCAGGTATTTCATATGGGACTGAATATGGATTGAACCCACAACCTTCAGGTATTTCATATGGGACTAAATAGGGCTTGAACGCACAACCTTCAGGTATTTCATATGGGACTAAATAGGACTTGAACACAACCTTCAGGTATTTCATATGGGACTAAATAGGGCTTGAACACAACCTTCAGGTATTTCATATGGGACTGAATATGGATTGAACCCACAACCTTCAGGTATTTCATATGGGACTAAATAGGGCTTGAACCCATAACCTTCAGGTATTTCATATGGGACTGAATATGGATTGAACCCACAACCTTCAGGTATTTCATATGGGACTAAATAGGGCTTGAACACACAACCTTCAGGTATCTAATAGTGTGCCGCTGATGGTCTGGTCTCTTTTTTTGCTTGATTGATTGAATTGAATTGATGTGAACTCTATTGATCTTACCACTGCCAGAGCTGCATGTGTAGAGCCCTATGGGTCCCATGTATGTCTGGTAGGGGTTACTGACGCTGTTGTACAGAGTGATGAGGATGCTGCCAGCAGAGCAGAGCAGACACAGGGCCAGGAGGGTGATCACTATGCCATGGAGGATCTGAGGAGCTCCACCTGTCTCTGCCAACTTCTCGAACACTACACAGGCAGACCAAGAACAGTCAGGTTAGGAATATACACTAGTATTATGAGGAGTTCCACCAAGGGCGGAATTGTGGTATAGATATCTTTAGCACATCTTGTTTTTAAATAGTTTTCTATCTAGAACCTAAAAGGGTTCTTCGGCTTTCCTCATAGGAGAACCCTTTGAAGAATCATTTTTGGTTCCAGTGTCACGTCCTGACCATAGAGAGCTCGTATTTTTCTATAGTAGAGTAGGTCAGGGCGTGACAGGGGGGTTTTGTCTAGTTTAAATTTTCTATGTTGTTTTGGTTCTAGTTTCTTTTTTCTATGTTGGGATTTTTGTATGATCCCCAATTAGAGGCAGCTGGTCATCGTTGTCTCTAATTGGGGATCATATTTAAGTAGTTGTTTTTCCCTCCTGTGTTTGTGGGAGAATATTTTGAGTAAGTGCATGTTGCACCTCAGTCGTCACGGTTTGTGTTTTGTTTATAGTTTATAGTTTGTTTTGCATAGTTTCACATTCAAATAAAAGATGTGGAACGATACCCACGCTGCGCCTTGGTCTCCTTCCTACGATGAACGTGACATCCAGTTAGAACCCTATTGGGTTCTATGAACAACCCTTTCCACAGAGAGTTCTATATGGAACCAAAAAGGGTTCTACCGGGAACCAAAAAGGGTTACCCTATCGGCACAGCTGAAGAACCCTTGTAACGTATGCGCTGGGAGTCAGGAAGCACGTTTGGGGGAGTGGATTTAATAAATACATTAACATGGAACAAAACAAGAAACACGAGTAGCGTACAGTCATGAAACAGAAACAACAACGCCTGGGGAAGGAACCAAAGAGACTGACATATTTAGGGAAGGTAATCAGGTAGAAGGAACCAAAGAGACTGACATATATAGGGAAGGTAATCAGGTAGAAGGAACCAAAGAGACTGACATATTTAGGGAAGGTAATCAGGTAGGAGGAACCAAAGAGACAGACATATTTAGGGAAGGTAATCAGGTAGAAGGAACCAAAGAGACTGACATATTTAGGGAAGGTAATCAGGTAGAAGGAACCAAAGAGACTGACATATTTAGGGAAGGTAATCAGGTAGAAGGAACCAAAGAGACAGACATATTTAGGGAAGGTAATCAGGTAGAAGGAACCAAACAGACTGACATATTTAGGGAAGGTAATCAGGTAGAAGGAACCAAAGAGACAGACATATTTAGGGAAGGTAATCAGGTAGAAGGAACCAAAGGGAGTGACATATATAGGGAAGGTAATCAGGTAGAAGGAACCAAAGAGACAGACATATTTAGGGAAGGTAATCAGGTAGAAGGAACCAAAGAGACTGACATATTTAGGGAAGGTAATCAGGTAGGAGGAACCAAAGAGACAGACATATTTAGGGAAGGTAATCAGGTAGAAGGAACCAAAGAGACAGACATATATAGGGAAGGTAATCAGGTAGAAGGGACCAAAGAGACAGACATATTTAGGGAAGGTAATCAGGTAGAAGGAACCAAAGAGACAGACATATTTAGGGAAGGTAATCAGGTAGAAGGAACCAAAGAGACAGACATATTTAGGGAAGGTAATCAGGTAGGAGGAACCAAAGAGACAGACATATTTAGGGAAGGTAATCAGGTAGAAGGAACCAAAGAGACAGACATATTTAGGGAAGGTAATCAGGTAGAAGGAACCAAAGAGACTGACATATATAGGGAAGGTAATCAGGTAGAAGGAACCAAAGAGACTGACATATTTAAGGAAGGTAATCAGGTAGAAGGAACCAAACAGACTGACATATTTAGGGAAGGTAATCAGGTAGAAGGAACCAAACAGACTGACATATTTAGGGAAGGTAATCAGGTAGAAGGAACCAAAGAGACAGACATATTTAGGGAAGGTAATCAGGTAGAAGGAACCAAACAGACTGACATATTTAGGGAAGGTAATCAGGTAGAAGGAACCAAAGAGACTGACATATTTAGGGAAGGTAATCAGGTAGAAAGAACCAAAGAGACAGACATATATAGGGAAGGTAATCAGGTAGAAGGAACCAAAGAAACAGACATATTTAGGGAAGGTAATCAGGTAGAAGGAACCAAAGAGACAGACATATATAGGGAAGGTAATCAGGTAGAAGGAACCAAAGAGACAGACATATTTAGGGAAGGTAATCAGGTAGAAGGAACCAAAGAGACAGACATATTTAGGGAAGGTAATCAGGTAGAAGGAACCAAAGAGACAGACATATTTAGGGAAGGTAATCAGGTAGAAGGAACCAGAGAGACTGACATATTTAGGGAAGGTAATCAGGTAGAAGGAACCAAAGAGACAGACATATTTAGGGAAGGTAATCAGGTAGAAGGAACCAAAGAGACTGACATATTTAGGGAAGGTAATCAGGTAGAAGGAACCAAAGAGACTGACATATTTAGGGAAGGTAATCAGGTAGAAGGAACCAGAGAGACTGACATATTTAGGGAAGGTAATCAGGTAGAAGGAACCAAAGAGACTGACATATTTAGGGAAGGTAATCAGGTAGAAGGAACCAAAGAGACTGACATATTTAGGGAAGGTAATCAGGTAGAAGGAACCAAAGAGACTGACATATTTAGGGAAGGTAATCAGGTAGAAGGAACCAAAGAGACTGACATATTTAGGGAAGGTAATCAGGCAGGAAGAACCAAAGAGACTGACATATTTAGGGAAGGTAATCAGGTAGAAGGAACCAAATGGAGTGACATATTTAGGGAAGGTAATCAGGTAGAAGGAACCAAAGAGACTGACATATTTAGGGAAGGTAATCAGGTAGAAGGAACCAGAGAGACAGACATATTTAGGGAAGGTAATCAGGTAGGAGGAACCAAAGAGACAGACATATTTAGGGAAGGTAATCAGGTAGAAGGAACCAAAGAGACAGACATATTTAGGGAAGGTAATCAGGTAGGAGGAACCAAAGAGACAGACATATTTAGGGAAGGTAATCAGGTAGAAGGAACCAAAGAGACTGACATATTTAGGGAAGGTAATCAGGTAGAAGGGACCAAAGAGACTGACATATTTAGGGAAGGTAATCAGGTAGGAGGAACCAGAGAGACAGACATATTTAGGGAAGGTAATCAGGTAGAAGGGACCAAAGAGACTGACATATATAGGGAAGGTAATCAGGTAGGAGGAACCAGAGAGACAGACATATTTAGGGAAGGTAATCAGGTAGGAGGAACCAAAGAGACAGACATATTTAGGGAAGGTAATCAGGTAGAAGGAACCAAAGAGACTGACATATTTAGGGAAGGTAATCAGGTAGAAGGGACCAAAGAGACTGACATATTTAGGGAAGGTAATCAGGTAGGAGGAACCAGAGAGACAGACATATTTAGGGAAGGTAATCAGGTAGAAGGGACCAAAGAGACTGACATATATAGGGAAGGTAATCAGGTAGGAGGAACCAGAGAGACAGACATATTTAGGGAAGGTAATCAGGTAGAAGGGACCAAAGAGACTGACATATTTAGGGAAGGTAATCAGGTAGAAGGAACCAGAGAGACAGACATATTTAGGGAAGGTAATCAGGTAGAAGGAACCAGAGAGACAGACATATTTAGGGAAGGTAATCAGGTAGAAGGAACCAGAGAGACTGACATATTTAGGGAAGGTAATCAGGTAGGAGGAACCAAATGGAGTGACATATTTAGGGAAGGTAATCAGGTAGAAGGAACCAAAGAGACTGACATATATAGGGAAGGTAATCAGGTAGGAGGAACCAAATGGAGTGACATATTTAGGGAAGGTAATCAGGTAGAAGGAACCAAAGAGACTGACATATATAGGGAAGGTAATCAGGTAGAAAGAACCAAAGAGACAGACATATTTAGGGAAGGTAATCAGGTAGAAGGAACCAAAGAGACTGACATATATAGGGAAGGTAATCAGGTAGAAGGAACCAAAGGGAGTGACATATTTAGGGAAGGTAATCAGGTAGAAGGAACCAAAGGGAGTGACATATTTAGGGAAGGTAATCAGGCAGGTGATTGAGTCCAGGTGAGTCTGATGAGGTGCTGATTTGCGTAACGATGGTGACAAGTGTGCGTAATAATGAGCAGCCTAACGACCTCGAGCGCCGGAGAGGGAGTATACGTGACAACCCTTTTTGGGAAAAGATCATTTTAAATGGGGGTCCGGGGGGTCCTCCCCCGTAATTGGAGGGGTATTTTGAAAACACAGTATAAGTGGAAGGCTTGTATCTCAAACAGACCGTTTCAAAAATACTTGATGTCACATCCTGCTGAGGAGGATGAGCTGGCCAATCAGAGGTCTACTGTTATTAATACTTTTTATGACCGGTATACGCCCCCACCGTTCTGCTGTTGGGGTACGCCCCCACCGTTCTGCTGTTGGGGTACGCCCCCACCGTTCTGCTGTTGGGGTACGCCCACACCGTTCTGCTGTTGTGGTACGCCCCCACTGTTCTGCTGTTGGGGTACGCCCCCCCCCCCCCCCGTTCTGCTGTTGGGGTACGCCCCCCCCCCCCCGTTCTGCTGTTGGGGTACGCCCATACCATTCCAACACAGAAAATATGCTTTTTAACATACTTAGCTAAACATTTTTGGAAGGAAAACTATTTACCTCGTAATTAATTACAGGTCATATTTCATAGAAATCTGGAAAAACTGGACAGTTACTTTAAGGATCGACTTTGGGTAAAACCGCAAAAATAACAACTTTAAATTGTAGAACTGATCAATGCACCATCATACCAGGTCATGTAATGCCCCCCCCCACCCCCACCAAAAAAAGCATGAGGAAGATATTTGACTACAGAAATGACATTTCTTACCGATCTCTACAGTTTCCATCCAAAAACAAATCATGTGAAATGACATCAACACATACTGGAGGAGTATACAGGTTAGGGTTAGGAGTATACAGGTTAGGGTTAGGAGTATACAGGTTAGGGGTATACAGGTTAGGGTTAAGAGTATACTGGTTAGGGTTAGGAGTATACAGGTTAGGAGTATACAGGTTAGGGTTAGGAGTATATAGGTTAGGGTTAGGAGTATATAGGTTAGGAGTATACAGGTTAGGGTTAGGAGTATACAGGTTAGGGTTAGGAGTATACAGGTTAGGAGTATACAGGTTAGGGTTAGGAGTATACAGGTTAGGGTTAGGAGTATACAGGTTAGGGTTAGGAATATACAGGTTAGGAGTATACAGGTTAGGGTTAGGAGTATACAGGTTAGGGTTAGGAGTATACAGGTTAGGGTTAGGAGTATATAGGTTAGGAGTATACAGGTTAGGGTTAGGAGTATATAGGTTAGGAGTATACAGGTTAGGAGTATATAGGTTAGGGTTAGGAGTATACAGGTTAGGGTTAGGAGTATATAGGTTAGGGTTAGGAGTATACAGGTTAGGAATATACAGGTTAGGGTTAGGAGTATACAGGTTAGGGTTAGGAGTATACAGGTTAGGAGTATACAGGTTAGGGTTAGGAGTATATAGGTTAGGAATATACAGGTTAGGGTTAGGAGTATATAGGTTAGGGTTAGGAGTATATAGGTTAGGGTTAGGAGTATATAGATTAGGGTTAGGAGTAGATAGGTTTGGGTTAGGAGTATACAGGTTAGGGTTAGGAGTTTAGGGTTAGGAGTAGATAGGTTAGGGTTAGGAGTAGACAGGTTAGGAGTATAAAGGTTAGGGTTAGGAGTATATAGGTTAGGGTTAGGAGTAGACAGGTTAGGAGTATAAAGGTTAGGGTTAGGAGTATACAGGTTAGGGTTAGGAGTAGACAGGTTAGGAGTATAAAGGTTAGGGTTAGGAGTATATAGGTTAGGGTTAGGAGTATACAGGTTAGGGTTAGGAGTAGATAGGTTAGGGTTAGGAGTATACAGGTTAGGGTTAGGAGTATACAGGTTAGGGTTAGGAGTATACAGGTTAGGAGTATATAGTTTAGGGTTAGGAGTATATAGGTTAGGGTTAGGAGTATATAGGTTAGGGTTAGGAGTATATAGGTTAGGAGTATATAGGTTAGGGTTAGGAGTATACAGGTTAGGAGTATATAGTTTAGGGTTAGGAGTATATAGGTTAGGGTTAGGAGTATATAGGTTAGAGTTAGGAGTATATAGGTTAGGAGTATATAGGTTAGGGTTAGGAGTATACTGGTTAGGGTTAGGAGTAGACAGGTTAGGAGTATACAGGTTAGGGTTAGGAGTATACAGGTTAGGGTTAGGAGTATACAGGTTAGGGTTAGGAGTATACAGGTTAGGGTTAGGAGTACACAGGTTAGGGTTAGGAGTATACAGGTTAGGGTTAGGAGTAGACAGGTTAGGAGTATACAGGTTAGGGTTAGGAGTATACAGGTTAGGGTTAGGAGTACACAGGTTAGCGTTAGGAGTATACAGGTTAGGGTTAGGAGTATACAGGTTAGGGTTAGGAGTATACAGGTTAGGGGTATACGGGTTAGGGTTAGGAGTGTACAGGTTAGGGGTGTACAGGTTAGGGTTAGGAATATACAGGTTAGGGTTAGGAGTATACAGGTTAGGGGTATACGGGTTAGGGTTAGGAGTGTACAGGTTAGGGGTGTACAGGTTAGGGTTAGGAGTAGGTTAGGGTTAGGAGTATACAGGTTAGGGTTAGGAGTATACAGGTTAAGGTTAGGAGTATACAGGTTAGGGGTATACGGGTTAGGGTTAGGAGTGTACAGGTTAGGGGTGTACAGGTTAGGGTTAGGAGTAGGTTAGGGTTAGGAGTGTACAGGTTAGGGGTGTACAGGTTAGGGTTAGGAGTATACAGGTTAAGGTTAGGAGTATACAGGTTAAGGGTATATACCAAGTCCACTTCCATTGTTGCATTATTACAGTACGACGTCAACATTATTGTTCTAGATCTTTAACACAGCACCTTTCTGCACACGTTTAGGGACAGTAGTAGAACATGAGAAAATATACCTTGGAATGTTTTATAACCTCCAAACACTGGACAAGATCCTCTGGTGATAAAGCCATTGAAAAGCTCATATAATACAATGGCAGAGCCGTTGGTGAAATCGTTTCCAGTTTTAGAGCAACTCATTTTGGAAACGGCCCATTCTGTCGACATCCCATAACCTAAAATCGCCACGGACACCGCAGTAGCCTGCGCGCTACCAAGAAAATGCAGAGCCTTCTTGGTGGACGGCATTGTCACAGTATTCCAACCACACCGATGAAGAAGAAGATGAAGAGGAAGACGATGAAGACGTCTAACCCTTATTGGTTCTGTAACTCTCCAAATCAGCTTCAATAGCAGAGTAGGCTATAACCATCTACCCTTCTGGTGTCCCAAAGACAGGACAGGTGTTACAGTCCACTGAGAGGACAGGCGTGACGGTCTGAGGACAGGACAGGCGTGACGGTCTGAGGACAAGACAAGCGTGATGGTCTGAGGACAGGCGTTACAGTCCACTGAGAGGACAGGCGTGATGGTCTGAGGAGAGGACAGGCGTTACAGTCCACTGAGAGAACAGGCGTGATGGTCTGAGGAGAGGACAGGCGTTACAGTCCACTGAGAGGACAGGCGTGACGGTCCACTGAGAGAACAGGCGTGACGGTCTGAGGACAAGACAAGCGTGATGGTCTGAGGACAGGCGTTACAGTCCACTGAGAGAACAGGCGTGACGGTCTGAGGACAGGCGTTACAGTCCACTGAGAGAACAGGCGTGACTTGCCTGTAGGTTATAAAACACCTCTTGATTAGGAGGGTGAACTTTAGTCAGGGGAAGAGAGAGAGAGGTGGTTGTCATAGAGTTGATCATGTATTCCCAAACATCGTAAACGGGAGAGGCATCTGATTAATGCCAAGGGGGAATAAATATACCTGAGGACTGAGGTCAGCATGTGACGTAGTTTGTTCCAAATGAAGGAATAAGGATCTAGCGTTTATTCCACGTAAATAACTGTTGGTAAGCTACAGCACACCTTCAGTAGGCATCATACATGTCTTTAACCAGATAGGAGAGTCAATATCAGTCTCTAATTGCTATTACAAACTAGGTGGTTCCAGCTCTGAATGCTGATTGGCTGACAGCCGTGGTATACCAGACCGTATACCACGGCTATGATAAAACATTTATTTTTTACTGTTCTAATTACGTTGGTAACCAGTTTATAATGGCAATAAGGCACCTCGGGGGTTTGTGGTATATGGCCAATATACCACGGCTAACAGGTGTATACAGGCACTCCGTGTTGCGTCGTGCTTAAGAACAGTCCTCAGCCGTGATATATTGGCCATATACCACACCCCCCCCCTCAGGTCTTACTGCTTCGTTAGACAATATTGGCATTATGTACCTGTACAAGATACAGAGTAGTCACTAGTAACCCACACACACACACACAGCAACACACACACACACACACACAGCAACATACAGCAACAGACACAGCCAATCAAAACATCAGAGACACTATGAAGGCCATCATATGATAAAAAAAGCATGTTTTATTGTCCGAATTCTTTTCAGTACCTCCCCTATGTACGTAAGTGTCGAACGAACAAAATGACGTTTTCCGCATGGATCCAAAGTCCTCTGGAAACAAGTGAAGCTAAATGATGCCATAAAACCAAGCAGATTAATGATTTGCTCTTCCCACTACAGTAGTTGAGAATGATCAGCATGTTATGGACAGGCTACACACCGTAACAGATAGACAAAGACAAAGACCTAAAGGCATAATGTAACATTCTAATGTTATATGAATTGAATTTTAATGTTATATAAATTGAATTTTAATGTTATTTGAATTGAATTCTAATGTTATATGAATTGAATTCTAATGTTATTTGAATTTAATTCTAATGTTATATGAATTGAATTTTAATGTTATTTGAATTGAATTCTAATGTTATTTGAATTGAATTCTAATGTTATATGAATTGAATTTCAATGTTATTTGAATTGAATTCTAATGTTATTTGAATTGAATTCTAATGTCATATGAATTGAATTGTAATGTTATATGAATTGAATTGTAATGTTATATGAATTGAATTGTAATGTTATTTGAATTGAATTCTAATGTTATTTGAATTGAATTCTAATGTTATATGAATTGAATTTTAATGTTATTTGAATTGAATTCTAATGTTATTTGAATTGAATTCTAATGTTATATGAATTGAATTCTAATGTTATATGAATTGAATTCTAATATTATATGAATTGAATTATAATGTTATATGAATTGAATTCTAATTTTATTTGAATTGAATTCTAATGTTATTTGAATTGAATTCTAATGTTATATGAATCGAATTCTAATGTTATTTGAATTGAATTCTAATGTTATATGAATTGAATTCTAATGTTATTTGAATTGAATTCTAATGTTATATGAATTGAATTCTAATGTTATTTGAATTGAATTCTAATGTTATATGAATTGAATTCTAATGTTATATGAATTGAATTCTAATGTTATATGAATTGAATTCTAGTGCTTTGTGCTATTTTGTTTTTGGTAGAACTGAAAGACGACCTCCACGTGGGGGTTGATCGCGTCTAACAGACGAACAGGGAGGCCGGCGTTGTGAAATCAAACAACAGATGATTTAAAACACTGTCATCTTCCATAACATCAGAGTTTATCAACCATCCTTAACAAACCATCTCTGGATGAAGCACATCTACAGAGTCCCGTTTGAAAGGAATTCCCAAAGAGTGAAGGATAAACGGCACGAAAATGTGTATTTTTTATTTAACCTTTATTTAACTAGACAAGTCAGTTAAGAACAAATTCTTATTTTCAATGACGACCTACCGGGGAACAGTGGGGTTAACTGCCTTGTTCAGGGGGCAGAACGACAGATTTGTACCTTGTCAGCTCAGGGATATGTACAAGTAATGTACTAGTATTACACTCTCAAAACATTAGAGACTCGTTGATGTTGCCAGTGAACTTTACTGTACAGTAGTTACAGGATTTACTGTCATTTCAGAGAATCCTGGAGTTGGATGCAAGTCCCATCCCCCAGGAACTCATATTCAGAGATGAGGCTGGATTCAACGTAGCAAAGACGAGATGGAGAGGAAGGAACATCATTGGTCAAGGCGTCATCATTGAGGAACCTGGTCAGGGCTGGGGGAATGCCACCATATGCCCAGCTATGAGCCACAATGGTGTCCTCCGCCACCATGCCACCATATACCCAGCTATGAGCCACAATGGTGTCCTCCGCCACCATGCCACCATATGCCCAGCTATGAGCCACAATGGAGGTCCTCCGCCACCATATGCCCAGCTATGAGCCACAATGGAGGTCCTCCGTCACCATATGCCCAGCTATGAGCCACAATGGAAGTCCTCCGCCACCATGCCACCATATGCCCAGCTATGAGCCACAATGGAGGTCCTCCACCACCATGCCACCCGTGGACCATACAACCACAGCAATGGCCTGTGGTGACATTCCAGCAGAGTCCTGTCAGGGGTGGATGCGTCATGCCAGAAGATATTTCCCCAGCTGTCTGGCCAAGGAGGATATCGCCTGTGATGTTGATGAACATCTGTTCTCCGGACCTAAACAACACACATGACTCATTTTTGTTTTCGAATGGAGTATTTGTTTCTTGATTTTTGATTTTACTGTATTTCGACAGTTTCTTTATCTATTCCGTACAATTGATTTAATATACAGTACAGTATAGGCCTATTTTTCTTCCTTCGCATATGCAAAATATATTTCCTGTATTTTTGCATTTTTACTGTGTGCTTACAGTATGCTGTTTGACGTGTATTGAGTCTGTCACGTCCTGACCAGTATAAGGGTTATTTGTTATTGTAGTTTGGTCAGGACGTGGCAGAGGGTATTTTGTTTATGTGGTTCGGGGTGGTGATTTATGTAGTAGGGTGTTTGATTTATTATTTCCGGGGTTTGGTCTATGTTCTATGTTTTGTATTTCTATGTTCTTTCTGGTTTGTTGTATTTCTGGTTTGTTGTATTTCTGGTTTGTTGTATTTCATTAGGTTGATGGGGGGTTGGACTCTCAATTGGAGGCAGGTGCTTTCTCGTTGCCTCTGATTGAGAGTCCTATATATGGGTAATTGTTTGGTTTGGTGTTGTGGGAGATCGTTTCTTGTTTTGCCTGTGTGAGCATGACAAGACTGTTTTGTTGTTTGTGTGTTCTTCATTTTGTTATTTTGGTGTTCTCTTTATTCTAAAATAAATACAAGATGAGCATCCACATTCCTGCTGCGTTTTGGTCCGCCATTGCCGACGACAACCGTTACAGAGTCATGTTGAAATATAAAACACGTTTTTCTAATTTGTGTTTCTTTCCTGTTTGAGTAAACACAAACAATATACAGTATAACATGAAAATCTTAGTCTTTACACTGAAAAAGATTCTCATATTACAGTTTTTAACAACAGCTAACAAGCGTTTACCTATTCTTGAGATAGTTAAACTAACCTCTTAACA
Source organism: Salmo trutta (assembly GCF_901001165.1). Classification (NCBI taxonomy): domain Eukaryota; kingdom Metazoa; phylum Chordata; class Actinopteri; order Salmoniformes; family Salmonidae; genus Salmo; species Salmo trutta. Next base: position 713,268 of record NW_021822511.1, read on the forward strand.
CACCTACGTCACACAATTAGCCAAATAGTTCATTTTCTACTCAAAAAAACACATTTTGTTCATTAAATACCAACTCTACATTTCAAAATTCTAATCTCTACATACACTAACTCTATCAAAACACGGCAAACCCGACTCAATATCTAATCGTTCTGTCAAAACACGACAAACCCGACTCAATATCTAATCATTCTGTCAAAACACGGCAAACCCGACTCAATATCTAATCGTTCTGTCAAAACACGACAAACCCGACTCAATATCTAATCATTCTGTCAAAACACGGCAAACCGACTCAATATCTAATCATTCTGTCAAAACACGGCAAACCCGACTCAATATCTAATCATTTTGTCAAAACACGGCAAACCCGACTCAATATCTAATCATTCTGTCAAAACACGGCAAACCCGACTCAATATCTAATCATTCTATCAAAACACGGCAAACCCGACTCAATATCCAATCATTCTGTCAAAACACGACAAACCAGACTCAATATCTAATCATTCTGTCAAAACACGGCAAACCCGACTCAATATCCATTCATTCTGTCAAAACACTACAAACCCGACTCAATATCTAATCATTCTGTCAAAACACGACAAACCCGACTCAATATCTAATCACTCTGTCAAAACACGACAAACTCAACTCAATATCTAATTGTTCTGTCAAAACACGACAAACCCGACTCAATATCTAATCACTCTGTCAAAACACGACAAACCCGACTCAATATCCAATCATTCTGTCAAAACACCAGCACGTGTTTTCTATCCAAGAGGAACATATAGTCAGTCGCAGCTCCAACGACTTTCAAAATACTAACAGTTGATGGCGTTACAAAAAACGGCATTACTTTTCATGTTTCACCTGCAGACAATAGACAATATGACATCCACTGTTTTTATAATTCAGTTTCCTTTTACTGTAAACTACTCTACATTTTACTGTCAACTACTCTACATTTTACTGTAAACTATTCTACATTTTACTGTAAACTACTCTACATTTTACTGTAAACTATTCTACATTTTACTGTAAACTACTCTACATTTTACTGTCAACTATTCTGCATTTTACTGTAAACTACTCTACATTTTACTGTAAACTATTCTACATTTTACTGTAAACTACTCTACATTTTACTGTAAACTATTCTGCATTTTACTGTAAACTACTCTACATTTTACTGTCAACTATTCTACATTTTACTGTCAACTACTCTGCATTTTACTATAAACTACTCTACATTTTACTGTCAACTATTCTACATTTTACTGTAAACTACTCTACATTTTACTGTAAACTATTCTACATTTTACTGTAAACTACTCTACATTTTACTGTCAACTATTCTGCATTTTACTGTAAACTACTCTACATTTTACTGTAAACTATTCTACATTTTACTGTAAACTACTCTACATTTTACTGTAAACTACTCTACATTTTACTGTAAACTACTCTACATTTTACTGTCAACTATTCTACATTTTACTGTCAACTACTCTGCATTTTACTATAAACTACTCTACATTTTACTGTAAACCACTCTACATTTTACTGTAAACCACTCTAAATTTTTGGGGGGTTGAGTGTCGACTGTGTGCATTTCTGGCGACATACTATCTAAAAGTGAATGAGTGGTCTTTACTATATAGAATGTACAGTAGAAACAATTGCTGCAGTAAAAGCTTTATTAGCAACAGGAAGTTGATGCCGGTGATCAACAACACATCCAACATACATGGCCTTTGGTTCCAAATGTGTCAAAATAAAACACAATTTACAGTAAAAAAGGCACAGAAAGGAAATAAAAATAAAAATTGCACAGTCCTTTTCTAATCTATACAATCTTCAGCATTTGGCCACAAGTTCTCATCCACATCACATCTTATGTCATCTCTCGCTATACACCTTGGGTAGAAACACTTGGCATGTCTTATCCACCCCTGGCAGTCTTCAGCTGAGATGTCTCTGCAGACGGCATCCACTGCATCCAGGAGGGACATTTGGTCATGTGGTCGATGATCCTACGCTTTCCACCTCCAGGCAGAAAACATTTCTCTCTGTTTTATTGCATTGTCAGCAATGACCAATCCTAAAATGGCTCTTGGTCTTCACTGAGGAGGTTTCCTCTTCCCCCAGAGGGAGGAAGACGGAACAAAAATACTACACACGTATTTGCATTGGGACTGGTGGCCTACAGTTACTGTGGGACGTAGCAACAGTAATGATGGAAGAAGCCCTTGTGAAATGCATTACTTACCTGTTGGTTTGTTGAAAATTATGGATAATGGAAGCCACGGTTGACCGTCTGAGATTAGGCTGGACTCTTTCACCAGTCTCTCTCAGTGATAGACCATTGTATTAGGCTGGACTCTTTCACCAGTCTCTCAGTGATAGACCATGGTATTAGGCTGGACTCTTTCACTAGTCTCTCTCAGTGATAGACCATGGTATTAGGCTGGACTCTTTCACTAGTCTCTCTCAATGACAGACCATTGTATTAGACTGGACTCTTTCACCAGTCTCTCTCAGTGATAGACCATTGTATTAGACTGGACTCTTTCACCAGTCTCTCTCAGTGATAGACCATGGTATAGACCATGGCATTAGACTGGACTCTTTCACCAGTCTCTCTCAGTGATAGTCCATGGTATAGACCATGGCATTAGACTGGACTCTTTCACCAGTCTCTCTCAGTGATAGACCATGGTATTAGGCTGGACTCTTTCACCAGTCTCTCTCAATGATAGACCATGGTATTAGGCTGGACTCTTTCACCAGTCTCTCTCAATGGTTTATCACATGATCTATGATGGTGGCTCTTATTTCATCATTCTCCTCTCCCTGATCAAACTACTCCTCTCCCTGATCCAACTACTCCTCTCCCTGATCCAACTACTCCTCTCCCTGATCAAACTACTCCTCTCCCTGATCCAACTACTCCTCTCCCTGATCCAACTACTCCTCTCCCTGGACAACTACTCCTCTCCCTGATCCAACTACTCCTCTCCCTGGACAACTACTCCTCTCCCTGGTCCAACTACTCCTCTCCCTGGTCCAACTACTCCTCTTCCTGATCCAACTCCTCCTCTCCCTGATCCAACTACTCCTCTCCCTGGTCCAACTCCTCCTCTCCCTGGTCCAACTACTCCTCTCCCTGGTCCAACTACTCCTCTCCCTGATCCAACTACTCCTCTCCCTGGTCCAACTACTCCTCTCCCTGATCCAACTACTCCTCTCCCTGGTCCAACTACTCCTCTCCCTGATCCAACTACTCCTCTCCCTGGTCCAACTCCTCCTCTCCCTGATCCAACTACTCCTCTCCCTGGTCCAACTACTCCTCTCCCTGATCCAACTCCTCCTCTCCCTGATTCAACTACTCCTCTCCCTGATCCAACAACTCCTCTCCCTGGTCCAACTACTCCTCTCCCTGATCCAACTACTCCTCTCCCTGATCCAACTACTCCTCTCCCTGATCCAACTACTCCTCTCCCTGGACAACTACTCCTCTCCCTGGTCCAACTACTCCTCTCCCTGATCCAACTACTCCTCTCCCTGATCCAACTACTCCTCTCCCTGATCCAACTACTCCTCTCCCTGATCCAACTACTCCTCTCCCTGGTCCAACTACTCCTCTGCCTGGTCCAACTACTCCTCTCCCTGATCCAACTACTCCTCTCCCTGATCCAACTACTCCTCTCCCTGATCCAACTACTCCTCTCCCTGATCCAACTACTCCTCTCCCTGGTCCAACTACTCCTCTCCCCGATCCAACGACTCCTCTCCCTGATCCAACGACTCCTCTCCCTGATCCAACTACTCCTCTCCCTGATCCAACTACTCCTCTCCCTGATCCAACTACTCCTCTTCCTGATCCAACCTTTCCTCTCCCTGATCCAACTACTCCTCTCCCTGATCCAACTACGCCTCTCCCTGATCCAACTACTCCACTCCCTGATCCAACTACTCCTCTCCCTGGTCCAACTCCTCCTCTCCCTGATCCAACTACTCCTCTCCCTGATCCAACTCCTCCTCTCCCTGATCCAACTACTCCTCTGCCCGGTCCAACTACTCCTCTCCCTGATCCAACTACTCCTCTCCCTGATCCAACTACTCCTCTCCCTGATCCAACTACTCCTCTCCCTGATCCAACTACTCCTCTCCCTGGTCCAACTACTCCTCTGCCTGGTCCAACTACTCCTCTCCCCGATCCAACTACTCCTCTCCCTGATCCAACTACTCCTCTCCCTGATCCAACTCCTCCTCTCCCTGATCCAACTACTCCTCTCCCTGATCCAACTCCTCCTCTCCCTGATCCAACTACTCCTCTGCCCGGTCCAACTACTCCTCTCCCTGGTCCAACTACTACTCTGCCTGGTCCAACTACTCCTCTCCCCGATCCAACTACTCCTCTCCCTGATCCAACTACTCCTCTCCCTGATCCAACTACTCCTCTCCCTGATCCAACTACTCCTCTCCCTGATCCAACTACTCCTCTCCCTGGTCCAACTACTCCTCTCCCTGGTCCAACTACTCCTCTCCCTGGTCCAACTACTCCTCTGCCCGGTCCAACTACTCCTCTCCCTGGTCCAACTACTCCTCTCCCTCTTCCAACTACGCCTCTCCCTGGTCTAGATGTTATTTTTTCTCTCTCTGCTCCTCTGTGTTGTTCTGTATCCACATTGAACAAAATCAATCCAAACAGTCCTCTTTTTACTGTGTCCATGTAACTGAAAGAACTTCAACACCCGGTTATGTCTCAGATTGAGATTGGAATCAGCTGTGGTTGGTCTATTATACACAACTCACAGGAAATCAGCTATTTGTCAACGTTTCAATGATCTGTTCATTCAAAAATGTTTATCAGCTGTTTCAATGTAGCTTTTGAGCTGCTGTTGTTGCATAAGTAGAAGCTTTATACTATATTGAAGGTTTTGAACGTTAGGTCTTCATCACTGGCATGCTGTGCACAAGCATTTGTAAATAAGACAAGAAAGATCCATCATTTTGATATTGGGTAAGCTTGTATGTAAAGACAATTTAAGCATTTTAGAAACGTGTTAATTGACTGCCTATTCCGTGAAAACAACATGAATTGTGTTAATGGTATGGTCCACAACAAGACGGATGTTGTGTTAATGGTATGGTCCACAACAAGACGGATGTTGTGTTAATGGTATGGTCCACAACAAGACGGATGTTGTGATAATGGTATGGTCCACAACAAGACAGATGTTGTGTTAATGGTATGGTCCACAACAAGACAGATGTTGTGTCAATGGTATGGTCCACAACAAGACAGATGTTGTGTTAATGGTATGGTCCACAACAAGACGGATGTTGTGTTAATGGTATGGTCCACAACAAGACAGATGTTGTGTTAATGGTATGGTCCACAACAAGACGGATGTTGTGTTAATGGTATGGTCCACAACAAGACAGATGTTGTGATAATGGTATGGTCCACAACAAGACGGATGTTGTGTTAATGGTATGGTCCACAACAAGACAGATGTTGTGTTAATGGTATGGTCCACAACAAGACAGATGTTGTGTTAATGGTATGGTCCACAAGACAGATGTTGTGTTAATGGTATGGTCCACAACAAGACAGATGTTGTGATAATGGTATGGTCCACAACAAGACAGATGTTGTGTTAATGGTATGGTCCACAACAAGACAGATGTTGTGTTAATGGTATGGTCCACAAGACAGATGTTGTGTTAATGGTATGGTCCACAACAAGACGGATGTTGTGTTAATGGTATGGTCCACAACAAGATGGATGTTGTGTTAATGGTATGGTCCACAACAAGACGGATGTTGTGATAATGGTATGGTCCACAACAAGACGGATGTTGTTATAATGGTATGGTCCACAACAAGACAGATGTTGTGTTAATGGTATGGTCCACAACAAGACAGATGTTGTGTCAATGGTATGGTCCACAACAAGACAGATGTTGTGTTAATGGTATGGTCCACAACAAGACGGATGTTGTGTTAATGGTATGGTCCACAACAAGACAGATGTTGTGTTAATGGTATGGTCCACAACAAGACGGATGTTGTGTTAATGGTATGGTCCACAACAAGACAGATGTTGTGATAATGGTATGGTCCACAACAAGACGGATGTTGTGTTAATGGTATGGTCCACAACAAGACAGATGTTGTGTTAATGGTATGGTCCACAAGACAGATGTTGTGTTAATGGTATGGTCCACAACAAGACAGATGTTGTGATAATGGTATGGTCCACAACAAGACGGATGTTGTGTTAATGGTATGGTCCACAACAAGACAGATGTTGTGTTAATGGTATGGTCCACAACAAGACAGATGTTGTGTTAATGGTATGGTCCACAACAAGACGGATGTTGTGATAATGGTATGGTCCACAACAAGACAAATGTTGTGTTAATAGTATGGTCCACAACAAGACGGATGTTGTGTTAATGGTAAAAAAAACTGTAGTGTTTTGAATATGTCACATTAGTGTGATCACGGTTGTCTCTAAGTTAGATTCATTTGATGTGTATCTCATTTGTAAGCAGAGTTTCATTTTGAGCAGGAAGTACATGATTTTGCAAGATGTCTGTGGGTTTTTGTTGAAATTGGCGAACAGTTTTTTGTGTTTTTTTGTGTTTAGAGTTTTGAGTACACAAGATGTAGTTTCACCAAACGTGTGGTAACAATTGGGGAAACTGTAATAGATATGTCATATAGCCTACAAGAGCCTTTCCCTCGGCTGAATCTAGTTGAGGATCCTTTTCCCTCGGCTGAATCTAGTTGAGGATCCTTTTCCTCGGCTGAATCTAGTTGAGGATCCTTTCCCCTCGGCTGAATCTAGTTGAGGATCCTTTCCCCTCGGCTGAATCTAGATGAGGATCCTTTCCCTCGGCTGAATCTAGTTGAGGATCCTCTCCCTCGGCTAAATCTAGATGAGGATCCTTTCCCTCGGCTGAATCTAGATGAGGATCCTTTCCCCTCGGCTGAATCTAGATGAGGATCCTTTCCCCTCGGCTGAATCTAGTTGAGGATCCTTTCCCCTCGGCTGAATCTAGTTGAGGATCCTTTCCCTCGGCTGAATCTAGTTGAGGATCCTTTCCCCTCGGCTGAATCTAGTTGAGGATCCTTTCCCCTCGGCTGAATCTAGATGAGGATCCTTTCCCCTCGGCTGAATCTAGATGAGGATCCTCTCCCTCGGCTGAATCTAGATGAGGATCCTTTCCCCTCGGCTGAATCTAGATGAGGATCCTTTCCCTCGGCTGAATCTAGATGAGGATCCTTTTCCTCGGCTGAATCTAGATGAGGATCCTTTCCCTCGGCTGAATCTAGATGAGGATCCTTTTCCTCGGCTGAATCTAGATGAGGATCCTTTTCCTCGGCTGAATCTAGATGAGGATCCTTTCCCTCGGCTGAATCTAGATGAGGATCCTTTCCCTCGGCTGAATCTAGTTGAGGATCCTTTCCCTCGGCTGAATCTAGTTGAGGATCCTTTCCCCTCGGCTGAATCTAGTTGAGGATCCTTTTCCTCGGCTGAATCTAGTGGAGGATCCTTTCCCTCGGCTGAATCTAGTGGAGGATCCTTTCCCCTCGGCTGAATCTAGTTGAGGATCCTTTCCCTCGGCTGAATCTAGTGGAGGATCCTTTCCCCTCGGCTGAATCTAGTTGAGGATCCTTTTCCTCGGCTGAATCTAGTTGAGGATCCTTTCCCTCGGCTGAATCTAGATGAGGATCCTTTCCCCTCGGCTGAATCTAGATGAGGATCCTTTCCCCTCGGCTGAATCTAGTTGAGGATCCTTTCCCCTCGGCTGAATCTAGTGGAGGATCCTTTCCCATGCCGTAATAAAGCTGTGCGCCAGGCGGCTCTCTCTCCCCGGTAGCGGCAGCTAGGGAGACGAGCCCAGACAGCGGGGAAGGGGAGTGGGGACTAGAGGAGCGGGGAGATTCACTGACAGCAGCAGTTATGTTCACATTAACATAACTCGGTGTTTTTCGATGAGTGGCTGGACAAGATTTAACAAACCGTGGAGTCGGCTACGGTTTATGACCATCCTTAGGTTTCTCTCTGAGCTCTCTCGCCACGGACACGAATACTGGATATAATTGTGAAACCACCACGGTAAGAGGAATAGGGTTTTTTGCATGATTTCGTGTTGATTGAAGGTGTTTTTTGTTGTTGTTGTTGTCAGGGTGGAATATGATTTAGCGAGCGAAAAACGGCAGAAATTGACAGCATTGAAATGCGGTGTTTTTCTCCACCGGCTGATTGCGTTCCTTCACATTATGGATCGATGGAAAGAATGCGTTCAACGTAGACTACGTTACGAATTACACCGTGTGCATTTAGACTAGCTGTCTGTGCCAGTTTCATTATAATAAACGCGATAGCTTTGCAGTGGCATAGAGAGATTGATCATTAAAGCACATAGATAGGCAGGTATGCGTGAGAGAGGCATTACTACCCTCCCTGTCTTTCAACCTGAGGCGCCTTCTGTCAAAGGCTTTACGGTAACAACTATGTGGGTTTAGTGGAGCAAAGCTTTTTACAACATAGCATTTTCATCTCTTACAACCACCCTCTACTATAATCTTGATTTTTCCCCTCCGCTGTTGATTCATTCATTTTGTTTGTTGCAACAGAAGTAGCTACTGTATTCCCCTAAAAGTTGCTCAATAGACGTAGCCTGGGCCTGAGAGAGAGAGACAGAGAGAGAGAGAGAGAGAGAGGGGAGAGGGGAGAGAGAGAGAGAGAGAGAGAGAGACACAGAGAGAGAGAGAGAGAGAGAGAGAGACAGAGAGAGAGAGAGAGAGAGAGAGAGATAGAGAGAGAGAGAGAGAGAGATAGATAGAGAGATAGAGAGAGATAGAGAGATAGAGAGAGAGAGAGAGGGTGGGAGGGGGGGGGGCAGAGAGAGAGAGAGAGAGTGTGAGAGAGAGAGAGAGAGAGATACAGAGAGATACAGAGAGAGAGAGAGAGAGAGAGAGATACAGAGAGATACAGAGAAAGAGAAAGAGAGAGAGATACAGAGAGATACAGAGAAAGAGAAAGAGAGAGAGAGTGCCGGTAGAGACATGCTTTCCTATCAGTTATGGGTACAGTCTTCAGTGAGCAGACATGGGCACATTTTGACACGGGGTTTAATACTAAGAGTCATGAAGACTTCTTCCAATATCACGTAATGCCTATGTTGCCCATCTGGTTGCCAGGGGCGAGAGCGAAGCGACTGTCTTCACGTGTACAGATACATCGACACAACATGTTGTTTGATATGAGCCTCGAACGGTCACTCCTAACACCCCCGTATCTCTTTCCGTAGCCTGCCTGCAGTTAGCCCAACCAGGAACATTCAGCTGTGTACTGAGAAGGCATGGCAGGAATTCAGACGTTGCTTGCATGCCTTGTGTCATTATCCATTACGATGAGCAAGGATGAAGTGTGACAGATTGAATCAGCCATAGAATAAACATGTCATAATACCTTACTGTAACTCACAATACATAACTACTATATAACTACTATATAGACAATACATAACTACTATATAACTACTATATAGACAATACTTAACTACTATATAACTACTATATAGACAATACATAACTACTATATAACTACTATATAGACAATACATAACTACTATATATACTGTAACTCACAATACTTAACTACTATATAACTACTATATAGACAATACATAACTACTATATAACTACTATATAGACAATACTTAACTACTATATAACTACTATATAGACAATACATAACTACTATATAACTACTATATAGACAATACATAACTACTATATATACTGTAACTCACAATACTTAACTACTATATAACTACTATATAGACAATACTTAACTACTATATAACTACTATATAGACAATACTTAACTACTATATAACTACTATATAGACAATACATAACTACTATATAGACTGTAACTCACATTATAAAGTATAAATGCTTGTGAAATACAGTTCATGTGTATTGTCAGTTTGTATCACTGGTAGGCCTAAGCATATTAACACTATGTGAATCTGTTACTGACAAGTCCCAACACTAAATCCTCGTTGAGGTTGGTGACAATGTAGATACACTATATGTAAGATAGTGTACCTGGCAGGGATCTTTCCAGGCTCGTTCTGTCCTGGACCTCTATCTGCCAGCATGGTGGCTTGTCTCCCTGTCTTCCTGTCTCCCTGTGGATCCACGTCCTGTCCTGGACCTCTATCTGCCAGCATGGAGGCTGCTCTCCCTGTCTTCCTGTCTTCCTGTCTCCCTGTGGATGCATGTACTGTCCTGGACCTCTATCTGCCAGCATGGAGACTGCTCTCCCTTTCTCCCTGTCTTCCTGTCTCCCTGTGGATCCATGTACTGTCCTGGACCTCTATCTGCCAGCATGGAGGCTGCTCTCCCTGTCTTCCTGTCTCTCTGTGTATCTGGGAGGGAGAGCCAGGATTTAACACACATTGTTCTGGTGCAGAGAGCCCCCATGCTGTGCTGCTGCCGTCTCCTAGGTACAGCTACATTTAACATTCCATTTGAAGCTTCTCTTGTTTCCTGTTTGGGTGGAGAACTAGCTTATTGGTGTAAAGGCATGCCAATTAGGGAGTTAAAGCCATTTTTGACCGATGTGTAAAGAGTAAGAACATAAACTATTCAGAGAATTTTTTAACAAGATGTACATGAATAACACAGAAAGGGATGTAGAAAATACCATGGAAAGACTTTTATTTGGGGTTGAACAGGGAGAAACCAACCTGTTATTGTTGTGTTTGCCTTAGTGGAGGATTGCCCCACCTCCATAGCAACACATGATGCCCACAGATGGTGTTTCAGTTGGAGGCTTGTTGGAGCTTGTGGCTTCATTGCAGTGTCTCTTAGATTGTGGTATGGCGTTTTTCCATGATATTGCAATAGTCAAACTTGCAATACCCTAACTCAAGCAAGATGAGAATGTTTTGGTATCGACGCAGCGGTCTAAGGCACTGCGTCTCAGTGCTAGAGGCGTCACTACAGACCCTGGTTCGATTCCAGGCTGTATCACAACCGGCCGTGATTGGGAGTCCCATAGGGCGGCGCACAATTGACCCAGCGTTGTTAGGGTTTGGCCGGGGTAGGCCGTCATTGTAAATATGAATTTGCCTGGTTAAATAAATAAAATAAGGCCTCTGATGAATCGAAATACTGTAGCTATAGGAAAACATAGCCTGCATCCCGAATGGCACCCTATTCCCTATATAGTGCACTACAATAGACCCCAACTGGCACCCTATTCCCTATATTGTGCACTACAATAGACCCCAAATGGCACCCTATTCCCTATATAGTGCACTACAATAGACCTCAAATGACACCCTATTCCCTATATAGTGCACTACAATAGACCCCAAATGGCACCCTATTCCCTATATAGTGCACTACAATAGACCCCAAATGGCACCCTATTCCCTATATAGTTCACTACAATAGACCCCAAATGGCACCCTATTCCCTATATATAGTGCACTACAATAGACCCCAAATGGCACCCTATTCCCTATATAGTGCACTACAATAGACCCCAAATGGCACCCTATTCCTTCATAGAGACCTCTCCTCTCTGTTACAGAACTACCTGGTCCTTCATAGAGACCTCTCCTCTCTGTTACAGAACTACCTGGTCCTTCATTGAGACCTCTCCTCTCTGTTACAGAACTACCTGGTCCTTCATAGAGACCTCTCCTCTCTGTTACAGAACTACCTGGTCCTTCATAGAGACCTCTCCTCTCTGTTACAGAACTACCTGGTCCTTCATAGAGACCTCTCCTCTCTGTTACAGAACTACCTGGTCCTTCATAGAGACCTCTCCTCTCTGTTACAGAACTACCTGGTCCTTCATAGAGAACTCTCCTCTCTGTTACAGAACTAACTGGTACTAATTCCCTCCCTAGCCCTTTCTCCTTGGTCCTTACCCTACCCTACCCTTAACCCCTTACCCCTTACCCCTAACCCCCAACCTCTAGCCCCTTACCCCTAACCCCTTAACCCTAACCCCTTACCCCTAACCCCTTACCCCTTACTAGAGGTCGACCGATTATGCTTTTTCAACGCCGATACCGATACCGATTATTGGAGGGCCAAAACCACCGATACCGATTAATCGGCCAATTTTTATTTTTTTTTGTAATAATGACAATAACAACAATACTGAATGAACACTTATTTTAACTTAATATAATACATCAATAAAATCAATTTAGCCTCAAATAAATAATGAAACATGTTCAATTTGGTTTAAATAATTCAAAAACAAAATGTTGGAGAAGAAAGTAAAAGTGCATTATGTGCCATGTAAGAAAGCTAACGTTTAAGTTCCTCGCTCAGAACATGGGAACATATGAAAGCTGGTGCTTCCTTTTAACATGAGTCTTCAATATTCCCAGGTAAGAAGTTTTAGGTTGTAGTTATTATAGGAATTATAGTACTATTTCTCTCTATACGATTTGTATTTCATATACCTTTGACTATTGGATGTTCTTATAGGCACTTTAGTATTGCCAGTGTAACAGTATAGCATCCGTCCCTCTCCTCGCTCCTACCTGGGCTCGAACCAGGAACACATCGACAACAGCCATGCAGAGTAAGGGAAACAACTACTCCAAGTCTCAGAGCGAGTGACGTTTGAAACGCTATTAGCGCGCACCCCACTAACTAGCTAGCCATTTCACATCGGTTACACCAGCCTAATCTTGGGAGTTGACAGGCTTGAAGTCATAAACAGCGCAATGCATTGCGAAGAGCTGCTGGCAAAACGCAGTAAAGTGCTGTTTTGAATGAATGCTTATGAGCCTGCTGGTGCCTACCATCACTCAGTCAGACTGCTCTATCAAATCATAGACTTAATTATAACACAATAACACACAGAAACACGAGCCTTAGGTCATTAATACGGTCGAATCCGGAAACTATCACGTTTATTCTTTCAGTGAAATACGGAACCGTTCCGTATTTTATCTAACGGGTGGCATCCATAAGTCTAAATATTCCTGTTACATTGAACAACCTTCAATGTTATGCCATAATTATGTGCAATTCTGGCAAATTAGTTCGCAACGAGCCAGGCGGCCCAAACTGTTGCATATACCCTGACTCTGCGTGCAATGAACGCAAAATGACACAATTTCACCTGGTTAATATTGCCTGCTATCCTGGATTTCTTTTAGCTAAATGTGCAGGTTTAAAAATATATACTTCTGTGTATTGATTTTAAGAAAGGCATTGATGTTTATGGTTAGGTACAGTCGTGCAACGATTGTGCTTTTTCGCAAATGCGCTTTTGTTAAATCATCCCCGTTTGGCGAAGTCGGCTGTCTTTGTTAGGAAGAAATAGTCTTCACAGTTCGCAACGAGCCAGGCGGCCCAAACTGCTGCATATACCCTGACTCTGTTGCAGAGGTGACACATTTTCCCTTGTTAAAAGAAATTCATGTTAGCAGGCAATATTAACTAAATATGCAGGTTTAAAAATATATACTTGTGTATTGATTTTAAGAAAGACATTGATGTTTATGGTTAGGTACAAGTTGGAGCAACGACAGTCCTTTTTCGCGAATGCGCAACGCATCGATTATATGCAATGCAGGGCAGGCTAGATAAACTAGTAATATCATCAACCATGTGTAGTTAACTAGGGATTATGATTGATTGATTGATTGTTTTTTATAAGATAAGTTTAATGCTAGCTAGCAACTTACCTTGGCTTCTTACTGCCCTCGCGTAACAGGCAGGCTCCCTGGAGTGCAATGTAAAGCAGGTGGTTAGAGCGTTGGACTAGTTAACCGTAAGGTTGCAAGATTGAATCCCCAAGCTGACAAGGTAAAAATCTGTCGTTCTGCCCCTGAACAAGGCAGTTAACCCACTGTTCCTAGGTCGTCATTGAAAATAAGAATGTGTTCTTAACTGACTTTCCTAGTTAAAAACTATTTATAAAAAAATTTAAATAATAATAATCGCCAAATCGGTGGCCAAAAATACCGATTACCGATTGTTATGAAAACTTGAAATCGGCCCGAATTAATCGGCCATTCCGATTAATCGGTCGACCTCTACCCCTTACCCCTGATCTGAAAGGTAGAAGCAATATGGTGATCTAGGAGGATGTCTCCTCAGTTGCAACAGGACTTATCAACCATCTGTTAAAAGTAGCATCTTCTGTTGATTCTGTTGATTCACTCTGTGGTAGCTATCAGCATGGGCAAGCACATGGCAGCCACATGAGATGGTCCACCGAGGAGAAGAATGAGATGAGACCATTCTGTCAGAATTATTTCCGTAGACTCAGGATAGGTGAGTTGACGGGAGAGGCGAAGACGAGAGGAGCGGAGAAGAGGAAAAGAAAGGAGAAGGGAGAGGAGATAGGAGAGGGGAGAAGGAGAGGAGAGAAGGAGAGGATAGGAATGGAAGAGGAGGGGGGAGGAAAGCAGAGCAGAACAGCCCAGAGGAGAGGATAGGAATGGAAGAGGAGGGGGGAGGAAAGCAGAGCAGAACAGCCGAGAGGAGAGGAGTTCCCCAGTCAAGCCAGCCAGGGGAAAGTTCTGGTTTGAATTAGAGAATAAGCAGCACTGAGAAGGAGGGAATGATGACAATATATTAGAGCAGCTGCTCAGAACAGTATGATGGTGTTCAGTATGATGGGGTTCAGTGTGATGGGGTTCAGTATGATGGGGTTCAGTATGATGGTGTTCAGTATGATGGGGTTCAGTGTGATGGGGTTCAGTATGATGGGGTTCAGTGTGATGGGGTTCAGTATGATGGGGTTCAGTATGATGGGGTTCAGTGTGATGGTGTTCAGTATGATGGGGTTCAGTGTGATGGGGTTCAGTATGATGGGGTTCAGTGTGATGGGGTTCAGTATGATGGGGTTCAGTATGATGGGGTTCAGTATGATGGGGTTCAGTATGATGGTGTTCAGTATGATGGTGTTCAGTATGATGGGGTTCAGTATGATGGTGTTCAGTATGATGGGGTTCAGTGTGATGGGGTTCAGTGTGATGGGGTTCAGTGTGATGGGGTTCAGTATGATGGGGTTCAGTATGATGGGGTTCAGTGTGATGGGGTTCAGTATGATGGGGTTCAGTATGATGGGGTTCAGTGTGATGGGGTTCAGTGTGATGGGGTTCAGTGTGATGGGGTTCAGTGTGATGGTGTTCAGTATGATGGTGTTCAGTATGATGGGGTTCAGTATGATGGGGTTCAGTGTGATGGGTTCAGTAGGATGGTGTTCAGTATGATGGTACAACACATACCTTGTCTATTGTATTGTATCGGTGTCACATATTTCATGAACACAATAAAAAACCTTGAAACTAAAATGTTCAAAATGCTGCTAGTGGCCCTGGAATTGCCTTTCCACTCATGAATGATCAAAAAGAGGGAAATGTAAGTTTCAGTTACTAATTTTAATACTTTGTTTTACAGTAAAATAAATGACATAACGGACATCAACCTTCATCAGCTTGTTGGAAATGGAATCATGCCTACGGTGAAAATAGTTGTTTACGACTATGTACTAATCATGCGTTTACGTCGGCCAACATGATTCTCTGGCCAAGGGGATCATAGTTTACAATGTTTATGGATGACATATACAACATACAGTCGATTGGGTTAGATAAAGTGTGTTTTCAGGCCAGGGAACATGCCAGCCCTATTTGGCTGTGTCGTCGCCCTGCTGTGAGATTGAAAGCAGGGTGTGTCCCAGAAACAGATTAACTTAGTGATTACACTGTTGCTCTAAGCCTCATTTAGTAGGAAGGAATGTTAACAGTGCAGGGACTAAGTTCACAGCTACTGTACACCTACAGTACATTCATGGTATATAAATATATATATAACTAATAACTAATATTGGTTTATCCTGGGAAACAATACGCCTCTCCATTAAATATGGAGCCTTAGGTTTGATCTAAATAGGCCTATTTCATTAGCCTGGGAAACAGTTATGCTAGTTGTTCTCTCAGTAAGGAAAGCATTTTGAAGGATGTTTATGTTTTGTTCAAAGGCAAGATGTTCTTGAGTTCCACAGGAGTCCAGTGGAATATCACTGTGTTGATATACAGTGTTGTAAGAATGACCTCTTTCCGTTTCCACTGGCCCATAACATGTAGACCCAGCTGGGCGAGGAGGGCAAAACCAAGGTTACTGTCTGGTATATGACTTATGTCGTGATCTGATCTGAACCAAGGTTACTGTCTGGTATATGACTTATGTCGTGATCTGATCTGAACCGAGGTTACTGTCTGGTATATGACTTATGTCGTGATCTGATCTGAACCGAGGTTACTGTCTGGTACATGACTTATGTCGTGATCTGATCTGAACCGAGGTTACTGTCTGGTATATGACTTATGTCGTGATCTGATCTGAACCGAGGTTACTGTCTGGTATATGACTTATGTCGTGATCTGATCTGAACCGAGGTTACTGTCTGGTATATGACTTATGTCGTGATCTGATCTGAACCAAGGTTACTGTCTGGTATATGACTTATGTCGTGATCTGATCTGAAGGTTACTGTCTGGTATATGACTTATGTCGTGATCTGATGTGAACCAAGGTTACTGTCTGGTATACAGTAGGAGTTATATTGTGATCTGATCTACCTATGTGGTCATATAACGTCACATAGATTTTTATTCCACCTTGTAGCCTACAATGATTTTGATCTGTGGCTTTTCTGACTTCACCTTGGAGATGCAGTAAGTCATGACAGAAACTAGCAGATTCCTTACTTATCAGGGGGGTTGGAAGCAAAATTATTTTACGATTCTGAACAGATTGTTTTTCGTTCAATTCCACTGTTACGACCAGTAAAATAATGTTCTGAACTGGTTCGAACACAAAAAAAGTACTGGTTTATATCGTTGCTTTCTGTTCTTTTTTTTAAACATCTGAAATCATTTTTTTTTTTTTTTAAACATTTAGCTTGACATTAAATTAAACTTCACAAATCATGCTTTGTGGATAGAGCAGCTTGCTATGGAGCAGGACAACTGTAGTTCAGTGAGTTGTTTACATGTGATGGAAAGACAAGTGTAAGAGACGTGTGGGGAGAGAGCGAGAGAGGCTGGAGGAGGACCGAATTATACCTACGGAGGAGCAGCTCCTTATGGACGAACTTTGAATGTCTGAACTTCAGAATTGGCTTAACGTTGGACCAGAGCTAGCTAGCTAACAAGCTTGTGTGTGCAGAGCGGCACCAGAATTAAAAACACGTCTTACGTTTTTGTAGTTAATAAATCCAATGTGAAATGTGATAACTATAGTATCTCTAACTAGCATTGAAAAAGTGAATCCATTCTTTAATAAAAAAATCTCTCTCTCCCCATCTTCTGAATCACACTTGTTACAGCTATGCTTTGGGGGGGGAGGGGCAGGTGGCCTACACACACATACACTGGCAAAGATGTTCAGCTGTCAGTGTAACGGTCGTCGTATGGAGTAGACCCAGGCGCAGCGGGTTGAGTGCTCATATTTACTTTATTTGAGACACGTAACAAAAACAAGAAAACGAACGAACGACCAACAGTCTTGCAGGCTACACACAGCAATGCAAAAACAACTTCCCACCAAACCCATTACAAAAACACCCCTCTATATAGGACCTTCAATCAGAGGCAACGAAGAACAGCTGCCTCCAATTGAAGGTCAAACCAATAACCCTAAACATAGATCTAAAAAGACTAGACCAGAACATAGAAATATACTAACATAGAACATAACCAAAAACCCCGGAACACTCTAAACAAACACCCCTCTACTATAAACACATAGCCCAACAAACCCCAAAACACTAAACAAATACCCCCCTGCCACGTCCTGACCAAACTATAATAACAAATAACCCCTTTTACTGGTCAGGACGTGACAGTCAGGAAGACTCTGGAAGAAGTTTCTGATTGACAGAAGGAGGGCTTTGCATAAGCTCTTTGTTACCTTTTTTTGTGGGACTTGAACAAAAATACCCGGAAAAGTAGAAGAACAGTATTAACCGATTCCCATGCTTTTAAAATAACGGTTCTGTTCCCGGAACAGTATAGATCACTTTCATTCCCGGTTCTGATTCTGTTCCTTCATTTTTTTGTTGTTATTTTCCGGTTTTCGGTTCTTTTCCCTTAGCCGGTTCCATCCCATGTTACTTACCAACAGCTGTAAATTCCAATAAAACGACATGTTTAGAAGGTCATTTTCCTTGCTTTGTCTATCAATACTATCATGAATCTAGCAAATAAGTTTTGCGGGTCAGAGTGCAGTATTTATTTAGTTCCATAGGACAAATGTATGTTAGCACGTTTCTCAGACTGGCTTTAGCCATGGATGGAGCAGGCCTGTCCCGGCAAGTGCAGGGGTTTGTGAATCTGTTAGGAGCGAACAGCTAGCGCGACAGCTGAAATGGTTAAAATAAATACAACATGATTACAGCTTTAAATGGATCATCCAGATTAGCTGTTAGCTTTTGTTTTGTACTCATCTAATACTAACAATTACAATCTTATATCATCCTAACAATATGGTACTACAGAGAAGAGAGGTTTAGGAGAGGAGAGGAGAGGAGAGGAGAGGAGGAGGGAGGAGAGAAGAAGAGAGGAGAGGAGAGGAGAGGAGGAGAGAGGAGGAGAGAGGAGAGGAGAGGAGGAGAGAGGAGAGGAGAGGAGAGGAGGAGAGAGGAGAGGAGAGGAGAGGAGAGGAGGAGAGAGGAGAGGAGGAGAGAAGAGAAGAGTGGAGAGGAGAGAGTTTAGGAGGAGAGGAGAGAAGAGGAGAGGAGGAGAGATTAGAGGAGGGGAGAGGAGAGGAGGAGAGAGATGAGAGGAATGGGGAGGAGAGGAGAGATTTAGGAGAGGAGAGAAGAGGAGAGGATGAGAGATGAGAGGAGAGGAAAGGAGAGGAGGAGAGAGGAGAAGAGAGGAGAGGAGTGGAGAGGAGTGGAGAGGAGTGGAGAGGAGAGGTTTAGGAGAGGAGAGAAGAGAAGAGAGGAGAGGAGAGGAGAAGAGAGGTGGATGACTGGATCTTTTAGGCAGACAGGGATAATAAAGCCTTGGTTGTATCACTACAGAAGCTGGAGACAGGGAGCGATGGAGGAGGCATTACTGATGAATTATTTATGTTTGGCCAAAGCACCCAATTTCAGTTTCATTTCATTCTTTCCCAGGGAGTCTGGGACTACTAACCAGAGAGCTCTGTGATATCCCCCCTGCTCGTCTAATGATTTAAGTGTTTGTAATGAGGTTTGGAAGATGTATCTGTAGCAATGATTTTTTTTAAAGGAATAATAAATATTCTTATATTTTTCAGCTGTTAATCATAGGATAAGTTGTGCCCTTGAAACCCCATGTTGTAGACCTACAGTGAGTACTGACGACGTCATCAAAGAGAGAATAATAGCTTTGTCATTCCTGGACTTCTCATTGTTGCTCAGCCTCATTAATTACAAGGGATGGGATCGACACTGAGATTTATTCAATTCATTCACTCTGTAGCATGTTTCTACATTAGAAAGAACACAGTCAGCTTTAATAATCTCCTCCTGTACTCGCTGGACCCTTTGTAGTCTGTAGTCCTTAGTAGTGTTGAATAGTGATGGCTGTAGTGTTGAATAGTGATGGCTGTAGTGTTGAATAGTGATGGCTGTAGGGTTGAATAGTGATGGCTGTAGTGTTGAATAGTGATGGCTGTAGTCCTTAGTAGTGTTGAATAGTGATGGCTGTAGTGTTGAATAGTGATGGCTGTAGTGTTGAATAGTGATGGCTGTAGTCCTTAGTAGTGTTGAATAGTGATGGCTGTATTGTTGAATAGTGATGGCTGTAGTGTTGAATAGTGATGGCTGTAGTGTTGAATAGTGATGGCTGTATTGTTGAATAGTGATGGCTGTAGTCCTTAGTAGTGTTGAATAGTGATGGCTGTAGTGTTGAATAGTGATGGCTGTAGTGTTGAATAGTGATGGCTGTAGTCCTTAGTAGTGTTGAATAGTGATGGCTGTAGTGTTGAATAGTGATGGCTGTAGTGTTGAATAGTGATGGCTGTAGTGTTGAATAGTGATGGCTGTAGTGTTGAATAGTGATGGCTATAGTCCTTAGTATTGTTGAATAGTGATGGATGTAGTCCTTAGGAGTGTTGAATAGTGATGGCTGTAGTGTTGAATAGTGATGGCTGTAGTGTTGAATAGTGATGGCTGTAGTGTTGAATAGTGATGGCTGTAGTGTTGAATAGTGATGGCTGTAGTGTTGAATAGTGATGGCTATAGTCCTTAGTATTGTTGAATAGTGATGGATGTAGTCCTTAGTAGTGTTGAATAGTGATGGCTATAGTCCTTAGTATTGTTGAATAGTGATGGCTGTAGTGTTGAATAGTGATGGCTATAGTCCTTAGTATTGTTGAATAGTGATGGCTGTAGTGTTGAATAGTGATGGCTATAGTCCTTAGTAGTGTTGAATAGTGATGGCGGTAGTGTTGAATAGTGATGGCTGTAGTGTTGAATAGTGATGTCTGTAGTGTTGAATAGTGATGGCTGTAGTCCTTAGTAGTGTTGAATAGTGATGGCTGTAGTGTTGAATAGTGATGGCTGTAGTGTTGAATAGTGATGGCTGTAGGGTTGAATAGTGATGGCTGTAGTGTTGAATAGTGATGGCTGTAGTGTTGAATAGTGATGGCTGTAGTGTTGAATAGTGATGGCTGTAGTCCTTAGTAGTGTTGAATGTGATGGCTAAAGTTTTTGGCTTCTTTGTATTCTTCAGTGTTGAATGTGATGGCTGTGTAAATGAAGGCAGTCAGATCAGATGCTGCAGTGGGCTGAGGCTGCGACTATGTCCAGGAGAGGAGAGGAGAGGAGAGGAGAGGAAGAGAGAGGAGAGGAAGGGAGAGGAGAGGAAGGGAGAGGAGAGGAGAGGAAGGGAGGGGAGGGGAGAGAAGGGGAGGGGATAGGAGGGCCAGGAGAACATGCCCTGCATCCTGACGAAGCTCGAGGCTGCTGCCAGGAGAGGACAGCCAGGAGAGGAGAGGAGTGGACAGCCAGGAGAACATGTCCTGCATCTTGATGATGCTGGAGGCTGCAGCTGTGGCTAGGTAGGGGAGCCAGGAGAGGAGAGGAGAGGAGAGGAGAGGAGATGTGGAGAGAGGAGAGGAGAGGAGATGTGGAGAGAGGAGAGGAGACGAGAGGAGGGGAGCCAGGAGAGGAGAGGAGATGAGGGGAGTAGAGAGGAGAGGAGTGGAGAAGATCATGCCCGTGTTGTTGTTAGCATGTTGCTAACCCTGGTTCCTCTCAGCAGTTGGCCATGTGTTAGCATGTTGCTAACCCTGGTTCCTCTCAGCAGTTGGCCATGTGTTAGCATGTTGCTAACCCTGGTTCCTCTCAGCAGTTGGCCATGTGTTAGCATGTTGCTAACCCTGGTTCCTCTCAGCAGTTGGCCATGTGTTAGCATGTTGCTAACCCTGGTTCCTCTCAGCAGTTGGCCATGTGTTAGCATGTTGCTAACCCTGGTTCCTCTCAGCAGTTGGCCATGTGTTAGCATGTTGCTAACCCTGGTTCCTCTCAGCAGTTGGCCATGTGTTAGCATGTTGCTAACCCTGGTTCCTGTCAGCAGTTGGCCATGTGTTAGCATGTTGCTAACCCTGGTTCCTCTCAGCAGTTGGCCATGTGTTAGCATGTTGCTAACCCTGGTTCCTGTCAGCAGTTGGCCATGTGTTAGAAGTCGACCACAGTGTGACTGGAAACAGAGACGGTTACTGACAGACACACGGCTTGGTTGGCATAGTGAGTGTTGATTTGTTTGCCACACAGTTGATTAAATAGGTTAGTTGTTATGTGCTTAAACGTTTGTTGTGTCATTGTGCTGTTTACTCCTTGTTTGTCCCTCTCTATCAATTGCAAAGGGTGGCTACTTTGAAGAATCTCAAATATAAAATATATTTTGATTTGTTTAACACTTTTTTTGGTTACTACGTGATTCCATATGTGTTATTTCATAGTTTTGATGTCTTCACTATTATTCTACAATGTAGGAAATAGTAAAAAATAAAGAAAAACCCTTGAATGAGTAGGTGTGTCCAAACTTTTGACCGGTAGTGTAAGTGTGTGTGCACGTTAACGTGTGTGTGTCTGTGTGCATGTTCACATGCGTGTGTGTGTAAGTGTGTGCACGTTAGTATGTGTGTGTCTGTGTGTGTGTGTGTGGGTGTGCGCGTGTGCGTGCGTGTGAGCGTGTGCGTGTGTGTGCGTGTGTGTGTGTCTGCGTGCGTGCGTGCGTGTGTGCGTGTGTGTGTGTGTGTCTGCGTGCGTGTCTGCGTGTGTGTGTGTGTGTGTGTGTGTGTGTGTGTGTGTGTGTGTGTGTGTGTGTGTGTGTGTGTGTGTGTGTGTGTGTGTGTGTGTGTCTTTAACCACTGGGTCTCTTCACTCTCTATCTTTATCTGAGCATCTGAACAGGAAGACAAATATTCACTGGAGACAGACCGGATAGTCGGGATATTTACATCTCTGGGAAACTGGCCTCCTCTCTGTTTCCATTATCTATCACAATGAACAATTAGTCATCCTACCAAAGATTATATAGTAAAGCATTAGAACATGAAATCACATGCATCCTAGACTAAGGATTCAGTTATAGATCTAGAATAAGGATTCAGTTATAGATCTAGACTAAGGATTCAGTTATAGATCTAGACTAAGGATTCAGTTATAGATCTAGACTAAGGATTCAGTTATAGATCTAGACTAAGGATTCAGTTATAGATCTAGACTAAGGATTCAGTTATAGATCTAGACTAAGGATTCAGTTATAGATCTAGACTAAGGATTCAGTTATAGATCTAGACTAAGGATTCAGTTATAGATCTAGAATAAGGATTCAGTTATAGATCTAGACTAAGGATTCAGTTATAGATCTAGACTAAGGATTCAGTTATAGTCCTAGACTAAGGATTCAGTTATAGATCTAGAATAAGGATTCAGTTATAGATCTAGAATAAGGATTCAGTTATAGATCTAGACTAAGGATTCAGTTATAGATCTAGACTAAGGATTCAGTTATAGATCTAGACTAAGGATTCAGTTATAGATCTAGAATAAGGATTCAGTTATAGATCTAGACTAAGGATTCAGTTATAGTCCTAGACTAAGGATTCAGTTATAGATCTAAAATAAGGAGTCAGTTATAGATCTAGAGGAGAGGGAGAGACAGAGAGAGAAAAAGGGACAGAGAGAGGAGAGTGAGAGAGAAGAGAGGGAGGGAGAGAGAGGAGAGGGAGGGACAGAGAGAGGAGAGGGAGAGAGAGGAGAGGGAGGGACAGAGAGAGGAGAGGGAGAGAGAGGAGAGGGAGGGACAGAGAGAGGAGAGGGAGAGAGAGGAGAGGGAGGGAGAGAGAGAGGAGAGGGAGAGAGAGGAGAGGGAGGGAGAGAGAGGAGAGGGAGAGAGAGGAGAGGGAGGGAGAGAAAGAGGAGAGGGAGAGAGAGGAGAGGGAGGGAGAGAGAGGAGAGGGAGGGAGGTACATAGACTTGGTCTCCTGACTGAGCCTGTCTTCAGCCTGTCTGTCTGTCTAACTTGGTGATTCACAAACAAAGCTTGAAGGCCAATGATTAAGGCCAAAATGTCAAGCTTTTAATAGTTTCTTTAAAAAAATATATGTTTTTAATGGTGAGAAAGTGTTTCACCTTTTCCTTTTCAGTGATGTACCTCGAGTTACGTTGGTTGAGCGCTCGCCATTTCTTTCCGTTAGTCACAAACAAACACACACATACAAGGCTTTGTGCTGTCGTGTCAACTCATATGGCCGTTGTCATGACGTTGCTAATACGTCACTACCAGATCTGGGACCGGTGCTAACTAATCCATTCCTGTAGTGTGGCCTGCTATCACACCAAGCAGCTGTGGTACAGCAGGGGGCTAGTTAGCCGCTTAGCCTAGCTAGCTAGCCAGGGAAAGAGAGGATGTCTTCAGGTTTCAGCAGACTCATGAGAACAGACTAGTTGGAGTCAGCTTCCTTCCTGTTTAGCCACGGTGACACACAATGGCTGAATAGTTTCTCACTGCAGGGCCAATAAACAGTTGTGTTCTGTGCTACTGTTGTCCTGAGAAACAGCAAGCAGAGCACTCCTGTGGTTCATCTGATGGTTTCTGTCATTCATGGTGGGCTGTTACTGCTCTCACTATTGAACATGAGGACACTTTTTTCCCTATGTAGTTCCTATGGAGTTTTCCTACATTGGGATTTTTCAGTCAGTTTATTCTCCTCCATTTTTTACATCCTGTTACTGTTTAGTTACCATGATGGCTGTCATGTTCCACGAGCGTAAAAACAAAGGAGGAAATAGAGGGTTGTTTTGATAGTTTCCACGCCCTGTATTTCCCTCCTCCTATCAGATTTGAGCAGTAGCACCATGCTCTAGGCCTCACATAGCGTAGCATTATCCCACAGCATTATCCCACAGCATTATCCCACCGCATTATCCCACAGCATTATCACACAGCATTATCTCACATCATTATCCCACAGTATTATCTCACAGCATTATCCCACAGTATTATCGCACAGCATTATCACACAGCATTATCTCACATCATTATCCCACCGCATTATCCCACAGCATTATCCCACAGCATTATCACACAGCATTATCTCACATCATTATCCCACAGTATTATCTCACAGCATTATCCCACAGTATTATCGCACAGCATTATCCCACAGTATTATCTCACAGCATTTTCCCACAGCATTATCTCACATCATTATCCCACAGCATTATCCCACAGCATTATCTCACATCATTATCCCACAGTATTATCTCACAGCATTATCCCACAGTATTATCGCACAGCATTATCCCACAGTATTATCTCACAGCATTTTCCCACAGCATGACATCCACTATATAACTGGTTATTGTTTAAATTCAGAAAGGGGGTTGGGAAGGATGGAGTACACTGTGAATGGAGGGAGAGAGATTGGGAGACAGGAGAGAAACAGGAGGAGAGAGAGATTGGGAGACAGGAGAGAAACAGGGGAGAGAGATTGGGAGACAGGAGAGAACAGGGGGAGAGAGATTGGGAGACAGGAGAGAAACAGGGGGAGAGAGATTGGGAGACAGGAGAGAAAACGGGGGGAGAGAGAGATTGGGAGACAGGAGAGAAGCAGGGGGAGAGAGATTGGGAGACAGGAGAGAAACAGGGGGAGAGAGATTGGGAGACAGGAGAGAAGCATGGGGAGAGAGATTGGGAGACAGGAGAGAAGCATGGGGAGAGAGATTGGGAGACAGGAGAGAAACAGGGGAGAGAGATTGGGAGACAGGAGAGAAACAGGGGGAGAGAGATTGGGAGACAGGAGAGAAAACAGGGAGAGAGATTGGGAGACAGGAGAGAAACAGGGGGAGAGAGATTGGGAGACAGGAGAGAAACAGGGGGAGAGAGATTGGGAGACAGGAGAGAAACAGGGGGAGAGAGATTGGGAGACAGGAGAGAAACAGGGGGAGAGAGATTGGGAGACAGGAGAGAAACAGGAGGAGAGAGACTGGGAGACAGGAGAGAAACAGGGGGAGAGAGATTGGGAGACAGGAGAGAAACAGGAGGAGAGAGAGATTGGGAGACAGGAGAGAAACAGGAGGAGAGAGAGATTGGGAGACAGGAGAGAAACAGGGGGAGAGAGATTGGGAGACAGGAGAGAAACAGGAGGAGAGAGAGATTGGGAGACAGGAGAGAAGCAGGGGGAGAGAGATTGGGAGACAGGAGAGAAACAGGGGGGAGAGAGATTGGGAGACAGGAGAGAAACAGGAGGAGAGAGAGATTGGGAGACAGGAGAGAAACAGGGGGAGAGAGATTGGGAGACAGGAGAGAAACAGGGGGGAGAGAGAGTGGGAGACAGGAGAGAAACGGGAGAGAGATTGGGAGACAGGAGAGAAACAGGGGGAGAGAGATTGGGAGACAGGAGAGAAGCAGGGGGAGAGAGATTGGGAGACAGGAGAGAAACAGGAGGAGAGAGAGATTGGGAGACAGGAGAGAAACAGGGGGAGAGAGATTGGGAGACAGGAGACAAACAGGGGGAGAGAGATTGGGAGACAGGAGAGAAACAGGAGGAGAGAGAGATTGGGAGACAGGAGAGAAACAGGAGGAGAGAGAGATTGGGAGACAGGAGAGAAACAGGGGGAGAGAGATTGGGAGACAGGAGAGAAACAGGGGGGAGAGAGAGTGGGAGACAGGAGAGAAACAGGGGAGAGAGATTGGGAGACAGGAGAGAAACAGGGGAGAGAGATTGGGAGACAGGAGAGAAACAGGAGGAGAGAGATTGGGAGACAGGAGAGAAACAGGAGGAGAGAGATTGGGAGACAGGAGAGAAACAGGGGAGAGAGATTGGGAGACAGGAGAGAAACAGGGGAGAGAGATTGGGAGACAGGAGAGAAACAGGGGGGAGGAGAGATTGGGAGACAGGAGAGAAACAGGGGAGAGAGATTGGGAGACAGGAGAGAAACAGGGGAGAGAGATTGGGAGACAGGAGAGAAACAGGGGAGAGAGATTGGGAGACAGGAGTGAAACAGGAGGAGAGAGATTGGGAGACAGGAGAGAAACAGGAGGAGAGAGATTGGGAGACAGGAGAGAAACAGGAGGAGAGAGATGGGAGACAGGAGAGAAACAGGGGAGAGAGAGATGGGAGACAGGAGAGAAACAGGGGGAGAGAGATTGGGAGACAGGAGAGAAACAGGGGGAGAGAGATTGGGAGACAGGAGAGAAACAGGGGAGAGAGATTGGGAGACAGGAGAGAAACAGGGGGAGAGAGATTGGGAGACAGGAGAGAAACAGGAGGAGAGAGATTGGGAGACAGGAGAGAAACAGGGGGGAGAGAGATTGGGAGACAGGAGAGAAACGGGGGGAGAGATTGGGAGACAGGAGAGAAACAGGGGAGAGAGAGATTGGGATACAGGAGAGAAACAGGGGGAGGCTTGTTCTCTTCCTTTTCAATTTAAAGCTAAGACACACAACATAGCTATGTGTGTGTGTGTGTGTGTGTGTGGTGTGTGTGTGTGTGTGTGTGTGTGTGTGTGTGTGTGTGTGTGTGTGTGTGTGTGTGTGTGTGTGTGTGTGTGTGTGTGTGTGTGTAGAAGAAACCACGTGTAGTGTTGGTGCCACAACACTCTCCCAGATTCACACATGATCAACTGGAATATTAAAATATATTTTCATTTGCATGTGATGTGTCCTATTGGGCAGAGCTCAGATTTTGTTGCCGTGGTGCCTGGGATTCCTCTCCTCTAAATTCCAGTGGTGGTTGGTTACCAGGAATAATATGGTGTTGCTCTGTCTGTGGTGCTGGTGGTTGGTTACCAGGAATGATATGGTGTTGCTCTGTCTGTCTGTGGTGCTGGTGGTTGGTTACCAGGAACGATATGGTGTTGCTCTGCCTGTCTGTGGTGCTGGAGGTTGGTTACCAGGAATGATATGGTGTTGCTCTGTCTGTGGTGCTTCATTATCTAGTCATGGGGGTGTTGTGGTGGTGCCTGGGATTTCTAGGATTCCTCCTCTCAGGTCCAATGGCGGTTGGTTGTCAAGGAATGATATAGGTGTAACCATGGAGATTCATATTTATATTCTGTCTGTGTTCTAATTCTGGGTCTAACTCTGTGGTGCTTCATTGGTCGTCTGATGAATTTATTTGTTTTGGGTTTGACTATATGTGAC
>NW_021822512.1:0-20000 GCF_901001165.1 Salmo trutta
CACACGTATAGATTAGAACACACGTATAGATTAGAACACACACACGTATAGATTAGAACACACACGTAAATTAGAACACACACGTATAGATTAGAACACACACACGTATAGATTAGAACACACACACGTATAGATTAGAACACACACACGTATAGATTAGAACACACACGTATAGATTAGAACACACACGTATAGATTAGAACACACGTATAGATTAGAACACACACGTATAGATTAGAACACACACACGTATAGATTAGAACACACACGTATAAATTAGAACACACACGTATAGATTAGAACACACACACGTATAGATTTGAACACACACCCGTATAGATTAGAACACACACACGTATAGATTAAAACACACCCACTTATAGATTAGAACACACACACGTATAGATTAGAACACACACGTATAGATTAGAACACACACACGTATAGATTAGAACACACACACGTATAGATTAGAACACACACACGTATAGATTAGAACACACACGTATAGATTAGAACACACACGTATAGATTAGAACACACACACGTATAGATTAGAACACACACACGTATAGATTAGAACACACACGTATAGATTAGAACACACACGTATAGATTTGAACACACACGTATAGATTAGAACACACGTATAGATTAGAACACACACGTATAGATTAGAACACACACACGTATAGATTAGAACACACACGTATAGACACGTATAGATTAGAACACACACGTATAGATTAGAACACACACGTATAGATTAGAACACACACGTATAGATTAGAACACACACACGTATAGATTAGAACACACACGTATAGATTAGAACACACACGTATAGATTAGAACACACACGTATAGATTAGAACAAACACGTATAGATTAGAACACACACACGTATAGATTAGCATACACACACGTATAGATTAGAACACACACGTATAGATTAGAACACACACACGTATAGATTAGAACACACACGTATAGATTAGAACACACACGTATAGATTAGAACACACACGTATAGATTAGAACACACACGTAAAGATTAGAACACACACACGTATAGATTAGAACACACACGTATAGATTAGAACACACACACGTATAGATTAGAACACACACGTATAGATTAGAACACACACGTATAGATTAGAACACACACACGTATAGATTAGAACACACACACGTATAGATTAGAACATACACGTATAGATTGGAACACACACGTATAGATTAGAACACACACACGTATAGATTAGAACACACACACGTATAGATTAGAACACACACGTATAGTTTAGAACACACACGTATAAATTAGAACACACGTATAGATTAGAACACACACACGTATAGATTAGAACACACACGTATAGATTAGAACACACACACGTATAGATTAGAACACACACGTATAGATTAGAACACACACGTATAGATTAGAACACACACACGTATAGATTAGAACACACGTATAGATTAGAACACACACGTATAGATTAGAACACACACGTATAGATTAGAACACACACACGTATAGATTAGAACACACACACGTATAGATTAGAACACACACGTATAGATTAGAACACACACGTATAGATTAGAACACACACGTATAGATTAGAACACACACGTATAGATTAGAACACACACGTATAGATTAGAACACACGTATAGATTAGAACACACACGTATAGATTAGAACACACACGTATTGATTAGAACACACACACGTATAGATTAGAACACACACGTATAGATTAGAACACACACGTATAGATTAGAACACACACGTATAGATTAGAACACACACGTTTAGATTAGAACACACACGTATAGATTAGAACACACACACGTATAGATTAGAACACACACGTATAGATTAGAACACACAGTATAGATTAGAACACACACACGTATAGATTAGAACACACACACGTATAGATTAGAACACACACACGTATAGATTAGAACACACACGTATAGATTAGAACACACACGTATAGATTAGAACACACACACGTATAGATTAGAACACACACGTATAGATTAGAACACACACGACGTATAGATTAGAACACACACGTATAGATTAGAACACACACGTATAGATTAGAACACACACGTATAGATTAGAACACGCACGTATATTAGAACACACACGTATAGATTAGAACACACGTATAGATTAGAACACACACACGTATAGATTAGAACACACACGTATAGATTAGAACACACACGTATAGATTAGAACACACACGTATAGATTAGAACACACACACGTATAGATTTGAACACACACGTATAGATTAGAACACACACACGTATAGATTAGAACACACACGTATAGTTTAGAACACACACGTATAGATTAGAACACACACGTATAGATTAGAACACACACACGTATAGATTAGAACACACACGTATAGATTAGAACACACACACGTATAGATTAGAACACACACACGTATAGATTAGAACACACACACGTATAGATTAGAACACACACACGTATAGATTAGAACACACACATTTATAGATTAGAACACACACGTATAGATTAGAACACACACGTATAGATTAGAACACACGTATAGATTAGAACACACACACGTATAGATTAGAACACACACACGTATAGATTAGAACACACACACGTATAGATTAGAACACACACACGTATAGATTAGAACACACACACGTATAGATTAGAACACACACGTATAGATTAGAACACATACACGTATAGATTAGAACACACACGTATAGATTAGAACACACACGTATAGATTAGAACACACACGTATAGATTAGAACACACACACGTATAGATTAGAACACACACGTATAGATTAGAACACACACGTATAGATTAGAACACACACACGTATAGATTAGAACACACACGTATAGATTAGAACACACACACGTATAGATTAGAACACACACGTATAGATTAGAACACACACGTATAGATTAGAACACACACACGTATAGATTAGAACACACACACGTATAGATTAGAACACACACACGTATAGATTAGAACACACACACGTATAGATTAGAACACACACACGTATAGATTAGAATACACACGTATAGATTAGAACACACACGTATAGATTAGAATACACACGTATAGATTAGAACACACACACGTATAGATTAGAACACACACGTATAAATTAGAACACACACGTATAGATTAGAACACACACACGTATAGATTAGAACACACACACGTATAGATTAGAACACACACACGTATAGATTAGAACACACACACGTATAGATTAGAACACACACGTATAGATTAGAACACACGTATAGATTACAACACACACACGTATAGATTAGAACACACACACGTATAGATTAGAACACACACGTATAATTTAGAACACACACGTATAGATTAGAACACACACACGTATAGATTTGAACACACACCCGTATAGATTTGAACACACACCCGTATAGATTAGAACACACACACGTATAGATTAGAACACACACACGTATAGATTAGAACACACACACGTATAGATTAGAACACACACACGTATAGATTAGAACACACACACGTATAGATTAGAACACACACGTATAGATTAGAACACACGTATAGATTAGAACACACACACGTATAGATTAGAACACACACACGTATAGATTAGAACACACACGTATAGATTAGAACACACACGTATAGATTAGAACACACACGTATAGATTAGAACACACACACATATAGATTAGAACACACACGTATAGATTAGAACACACACACGTATAGATTAGAACACACACGTATAGATTAGAACACACACACGTATAGATTAGAACACACACGTATAGTTTAGAACACACACGTATAGATTAGAACACACACGTATAGATTAGAACACACACACGTATAGATTAGAACACACACACGTATAGATTAGAAACACACACGTATAGATTAGAACACACACATTTATAGATTAGAACACACACACGTATAGATTAGAACACACACGTATAGATTAGAACACACACGTATAGATTAGAACACACACACGTATAGATTAGAACACACACACGTATAGATTAGAACACACAGACGTATAGATTAGAACACACACGTATAGATTAGAACACACACGTATAGATTAGAACACACACACATATAGATTAGAACACACACGTATAGATTAGAACACACACGTATAGATTAGAACACACACGTATAGATTAGAACACACACACGTATAGATTAGAACACACACGTATAGATTAGAACACACACGTATAGATTAGAACACACACACGTATAGATTAGAACACACACGTATAGATTAGAACACACACACGTATAGATTAGAACACACACGTATAGATTAGAACACACACGTATAGATTAGAACACACACACGTATAGATTAGAACACACACACGTATAGATTAGAACACAACACGTATAGATTAAACACACACACGTATAGATTAGAATACACACGTATAGATTAGAACACACACGTATAGATTAGAACACACACGTATAGATTAGAACACACACACGTATAGATTAGAACACACACGTATAAATTAGAACACACACGTATAGATTAGAACACACACGTATAGATTAGAACACACACACGTATAGATTAGAACACACACACGTATAGATTAGAACACACACACGTATAGATTAGAACACACACGTATAGATTAGAACACACGTATAGATTAGAACACACACACGTATAGATTAGAACACACACACGTATAGATTAGAACACACACGTATAAATTAGAACACACACGTATAGATTAGAACACACACGTATAGATTTGAACACACATCCGTATAGATTTGAACACACACCCGTATAGGTTAGAACACACACACGTATAGATTAGAACACACACACGTATAGATTAGAACACACACACGTGTAGATTAGAACACACACGTATAGATTAGAACACACACACGTATAGATTAGAACACACACGTATAGATTAGAACACACACGTATAGATTAGAACACACACACGTATAGATTAGAACACACACACGTATAGATTAGAACACACACACGTATAGATTAGAACACACGTATAGATTAGAACACACACGTATAGATTAGAACACACACGTATAGATTAGAACACACACACGTATAGATTAGAACACACACGTATAGATTAGAACACACACGTATAGATTAGAACACACACGTATAGATTAGAACACACACGTATAGACACGTATAGATTAGAACACACACACGTATAGATTAGAACACACACACGTATAGATTAGAACACACACACGTATAGATTAGAACACACACACGTATAGATTAGAACACACACGTATAGATTAGAACACACACGTATAGATTAGAACACGCACGTATATATTAGAACACACACGTATAGATTAGAACACACACGTATAGATTAGAACACACACACGTATAGATTAGAACACACACGTATAGATTAGAACACACACACGTATAGATTAGAACACACACGTATAGATTAGAACACACACACGTATAGATTAGAACACACACACGTATAGATTAGAACACACACGTATAGATTAGAACACACACGTATAGTTTAGAACACACACGTATAGATTAGAACACACACGTATAGATTAGAACACACACACGTATAGATTAGAACACACACACGTATAGATTAGAACACACACACGTATAGATTAGAACACACACACGTATAGATTAGAACACACACACGTATAGATTAGAACACACACACGTATAGATTAGAACACACACATTTATAGATTAGAACACACACACGTATAGATTAGAACACACACGTATATATTAGAACACACACGTATAGATTAGAACACACACACATATAGATTAGAACACACACACGTATAGATTAGAACACACAGACGTATAGATTAGAACACACACGTATAGATTAGAACACACACGTATAGATTAGAACACACACGTATAGATTAGAACACACACACGTATAGATTAGAACACACACGTATAGATTAGAACACACACGTATAGATTAGAACACACACACGTATAGATTAGAACACACACACGTATAGATTAGAACACACACACGTATAGAATAGAACACACACACGTATAGATTAGAACACACACGTATAGATTAGAACACACACACGTATAGATTAGAACACACACACATATAGATTAGAACACACACGTATAGATTAGAACACACACGTATAGATTAGAACACACACACGTATAGATTAGAACACACACGTATAGATTAGAACACACACGTATAGATTAGAACACACACACGTATAGATTAGAACACACACGTATAGATTAGAACACACACACGTATAGATTAGAACACACACGTATAGATTAGAACACACACGTATAGATTAGAACACACACGTATAGATTAGAACACACACACGTATAGATTAGAACACACACGTATAGATTAGAACACACACGTATAGATTAGAACACACACACGTATAGATAGAATACACACGTATAGATTAGACACACACGTATAGATTAGAACACACACGTATAGATTAGAACACACACAACTTATAGATTAGAACCCACGTATAATTAGAACACACACGAATAGATTAGAACACACACACGTATAGATTAGAACACACACACGTATAGATTAGAACACACACACGTATAGATTAGAACACACACGTATAGATTAGAACACACACATATAGATTATAAACACACGTATAGATTAGAACACACACACGTATAGATTAGAACACACACACGTATAGATTAGAACACACACGTATAAATTAGAACACACACGTATAGATTAGAACACACACACGTATAGATTAGAACACACACGTATAGATTAGAACACACGTATAGATTAGAACACACACACGTATAGATTAGAACACACACACGTATAGATTAGAACACACACGTATTGATTAGAACACACACGTATAGATTAGAACACACACGTATAGATTAGAACACACACGTATAGATTAGAACACACACGTATAGATTAGAACACACACACGTATAGATTAGAACACACACGTATAGATTAGAACACACACGTATAGATTAGAACACACACACGTATAGATTAGAAACACACAGTATAGACACGTATAGATTAGGAACACACACGTATTAGATTAGAACACACACGTATAGATTAGAACACACACGTATAGATTAGAACACACACACGTATAGATTAGAACACACACGTATAGATTAGAACACACACGTATAGATTAGACACACACGTATAGATTAGAAGAAACACGTAGATTAGAAACAACACGTATAGATTAGCATACACACACGTATAGATTAGACCAAACACGTATAGATTAGAACACACACACGTATAGATTAGAAACACACACGTATAGATTAGAACACACACGTATAGATTAGAACACACAGTATAGATTAGAACACACACGTATAGATTAGAACACACACACGTATAGATTAGAACACACACGTATAGATTAGAACACACACACGTATAGATTAGAACACACACGTATAGATTAGAACACACACGTATAGATTAGAATCACACACGTATAGATTAGAACACACACGTATAGATTAGAACACACACGTATTTTCAACACACGGATATAGATTAGAACACACACGTATAGATTAGAACACCACACACGTATAGATTAGAAACACACACGTATTAGTTAGAACACACACACGTATAGATTAGAACACACACGTATAGATTAGAACACACCGTATTAGATTAGAACACACACGTATAGATTAGAACACACACGCATAGATTAGAACACACACACGTCATAGATTAGAACACACACACGTATAGATTAGAACACCACACGTATAGATTAGAACCACACATGTATAGATTAGAACACACACACGTATAGATTAGAACACACACGTATAGATTAGAACACACACGTATAGATTAGAACACACACATATAGATTAGAACACACACACCTATAGATTAGAACACACACGTATTGATTAGAACACACACACGTATAGATTAGAACACACACGTATAGATTAGAACACACACGTATAGATTAGAACACACACGTATAGATTAGAACACACACGTATAGATTAGAACACACACACGTATAGATTAGAACACACACGTATAGATTAGAACACACACACGTATAGATTAGAACACACACGTATAGATTAGAACACACACGTATAGATTAGAACACACACACGTATAGATAGAACACACACGTATAGATTAGAACACACACGTATAGATTAGAACACACACGTATAGATTAGAACACACACACGTATAGATTAGAACACACACGTATAGATTAGAACACACACGTATAGATTAGAACACACACGTATAGATTAGAACACGCACGTATATATTAGAACACACACGTATAGATTAGAACACACACGTATAGATTAGAACACACACACGTATAGATTAGAACAACACTACGTATAGATTAGAACACACACGTATAGATTAGAACACACACGTATAGATTAGAACACACACACGTATAGATTAGAACACACACGTATAGATTAGAACACACACGTATAGATTAGAACACACACGTATAGATTAGAACACACACGTATAGATTAGAACACACACACGTATAGATTAGAACACACACGTATAGATTAGAACACACACACGTATAGATTAGAACACACACCCGTATAGATTAGAACACACACACGTATAGATTAGAACACACACACGTATAGATTAGAACACACACACGTATAGATTAGAACACACACACGTATAGATTAGAACACACGTATAGATTAGAACACACACGTATAGATTAGAACACACACGTATAGATTAGAACACACGCACGTATATATTAGAACACACACGTATAGATTAGAACACACACGTATAGATTAGAACACACACACGTGTAGATTAGAACACACACGTATAGATTAGAACACACACACGTATAGATTAGAACACACACGTATAGATTAGAACACACACGTATAGATTAGAACACACACACGTATAGATTAGAACACACACGTATAGATTAGAACACACACGTATAGATTAGAACACACACACGTATAGATTAGAACACACACGTATAGATTAGAACACACACGTATAGATTAGAACACACACACGTGTAGATTAGAACACACACGTATAGATTAGAACACACACACGTATAGATTAGAACACACACACGTATAGATTAGAACACACACGTATAGATTAGAACACACACACGTATAGATTAGAACACACACGTATAGATTAGAACACACACGTATAGATTAGAACACAAACGTATAGATTAGAACACACACACGTATAGATTAGAACACACACACAGCAAGAGAGAAAGGAACACACGCTCCCCTTCTCTCTCCTAGCTGTTGGTTGTGTTACAGGAGGCGTGTGCCATGGGCATCGAGGCGGGCATCAACCCAACAGACCACCTGATCACAGCGTACCGCGCCCACGGCTACACCTTCACACGGGGTGTGTCCGTTAGAGAGATCATGGCTGAACTCACAGGTGAGACACACCTAGAAACTGATCCAAGCTCAGATTTGTATTTCCTCCTAATGGTTACAGTCAGGATTTAAGGAAGATAAACTGATCCTTCGACCTGAAATACATCTCTATTCTCTCTGTCTCTTGTTCTCAGGTCGTAGAGGAGGTGTGGCCAAGGGTAAAGGTGGCTCTATGCACATGTACGCTAAACACTTCTATGGAGGGAATGGAATCGTGGGGGCTCAGGTAACTCTCTGAACAGGTCACACTCTCTCACACACACACCTAGACCGAGAGGGGAACATGCATTCTCGCTGTGTGTGTGTGTGTGTGTGTGTGTCTACAGGTTCCATTGGGTGCTGGTGTGGCCTTAGCCTGTCAGTACCAGGGCAACAACCAGGTGTGTGTGGCGCTGTATGGAGACGGCGCCGCCAACCAGGTGAGGTCTATCTAACAGTTACAATAAAGTTATTAAATCATCATCATCATCATCATCGTCTCTGTTCATGTCCAATCAGGGCCAGATCTTTGAGTCATTCAACATGGCGGCTCTGTGGAAGCTGCCGTGTATCTTCATCTGTGAGAACAACAAGTTTGGCATGGGGACGTCTATAGAGAGATCCTCTGCTAGCACTGAGTACTTCAAGAGAGGAGACTATATACCTGGAATCAAGGTAGGACACACACACACACACACACAGTCAGTGAGTGTATCTTTGCTATACTGACCCCTCTGTCCCTGTGGTGTAGGTGGATGGCATGGATGTCCTGTGTGTGAGGGAGGCCATCAAGTTTGCTGCAGACCACTGCAGAGCCGGGAAGGTGAACTATGATTGGTTGTAGAGCTAGAGAAGAGGAGTTCTGATTGGTGCAGAGATGAAAAACTGATTGCGGATTTAAGAGCTTAAAGAGTGTTAAGAATCACTTTGTCTCAGACAATCTAATGTCAGAGGGCTGATCCTATTCTAGTATCCCACCAGCTGATCCTATTCTAGTATCCCACCAGCTGATCCTATTCTAGTATCCCACCAGCTGATCCTATTCTAGTATCCCACCAGCTGATCCTATTCTAGTATCCCACCAGCTGATCCTATTCTAGTATCCCACCAGCTGATCCTATTCTAGTATCCCACCAGCTGAACCTATTCTAGTATCCCACCAGCTGATCCTATTCTAGTATCCCACCAGCTGATCCTATTCTAGTATCCCACCAGCTGATCCTATTCTAGTATCCCACCAGTGTCTCTTCCCTGACAGAGGGCTGATCCTATTCTAGTATCCCACCAGTGTCTCTTCCCTGGCAGAGGTCTGATCCTATTCTAGTATCCCACCAGCTGATCCTATTCTAGTATCCCACCAGCTGATCCTATTCTAGTATCCCACCAGTGTCTCTTCCCTGACAGAGGGCTGATCCTATTCTAGTATCCAACCAGTGTCTCTTCCCTGACAGAGGGCTGATCCTATTCTAGTATCCAACCAGTGTCTCTTCCCTGGCAGAGGGCTGATCCTATTCTAGTATCCCACCAGTGTCTCTTCCCTGGCAGAGGGCTGATCCTATTCTAGTATCCCACCAGTGTCTCTTCCCTGACAGAGGGCTGATCCTATTCTAGTATCCCACCAGTGTCTCTTCCCTGGCAGAGGGCTGAT
This sequence comes from Salmo trutta, assembly GCF_901001165.1. NCBI lineage: Eukaryota > Metazoa > Chordata > Actinopteri > Salmoniformes > Salmonidae > Salmo > Salmo trutta. The sequence goes on from NW_021822512.1 coordinate 11,254, forward strand.
CCTATTCTAGTATCCCACCAGTGTCTCTTCCCTGGCAGAGGGCTGATCCTATTCTAGTATCCCACCAGCTGATCCTATTCTAGTATCCCACCAGCTGATCCTATTCTAGTATCCCACCAGTGTCTCTTCCCTGACAGAGGGCTGATCCTATTCTAGTATCCCACCAGTGTCTCTTCCCTGACAGAGGGCTGATCCTATTCTAGTATCCCACCAGTGTCTCTTCCCTGGCAGAGGGCTGATCCTATTCTAGTATCCCACCAGTGTCTCTTCCCTGGCAGAGGGCTGATCCTATTCTAGTATCCCACCAGTGTCTCTTCCCTGACAGAGGGCTGATCCTATTCTAGTATCCCACCAGTGTCTCTTCCCTGACAGAGGGCTGATCCTATTCTAGTATCCCACCAGTGTCTCTTCCCTGGCAGAGGGCTGATCCTATTCTAGTATCCCACCAGTGTCTCTTCCCTGGCAGAGGGCTGATCCTATTCTAGTATCCCACCAGTGTCTCTTCCCTGACACAGGGCTGATCCTATTCTAGTTTCCCACCAGTGTCTCTTCCCTGACAGAGGGAGGCTCAGTGACCAGCAGAATAGAGACAGTCTGAGATTCCAGTACAGTTGTAACTGGCCCTGCACTCTTGGTGTGCTGCAGGCCAAACAGCATAGATATCGGAAGATCCTCTGCTACAGTACAAATCCCTGATCAAGCTATTCTGCAGTATCATGGTGGGGTTGGCTAGCTTGTTGAGTGTCTTTGCTTTTGAAACCTCCTTGGCAGGGTCCTATTGTGATGGAGCTGGAGACCTACCGTTACCATGGACACAGCATGAGCGACCCCGGGGTTAGGTGAGACATGATCTCTGACCTTTGACCCTTGACCATGTGTTTGTCAACTGAGCACCCTGTCTCTCCCCGCCCCCTCACTCCTCACCACATCTCCCATCTCTCTCTCTCTCTCCCTCCCTCTCTATTCTGATTTTATCCCTGCCCACCTCCTTGTGTTGCCACTCCCTAGTTTACCCCCCCCTTTCCCCTCTTAGTGTATTGTAGTGCAGTGTTGGTTTGGGAAGAGCACTGCTTCCTTTACAGGTCTGTCTCTCTCTCATCAACCAAAGGCTGGTGCGGAACCTTGCTAATCATGTCTAAGTCCTCTTCCTGTGTGTGATGTAACTTCCTGTAGCTACCGTTCACGTGAGGAGATCCAGGAAGTGCGCAGTAAGAGTGACCCCATCACCATGCTGAAGGAACGCATGCTGTCCAACAACATGGCTTCTGTGGAGGAGATCAAGGTACACACACACCTTCACCGTCACGCATCCACACACACACAGGTGGTCCATTTACTCAAATAGTTTCCTTGCTTGCCTTCTTTCTGTCCTTCCTCTCGCCATACAGGAGATAGATGTAGATATCAGGAAGGTGATCGAGGATGCCGCCCAGTTTGCCATCTCTGACCCTGAGCCACCATTGGACGAGCTCTGTAACCACATCTTTGCCAACGATCTACCCATGGAGGTCCGCGGGACCAACCCCTGGGTCAAACTGAAGTCTGTCAGCTAGACAAACACACACACACACACGACCCAAACTACTGTACAGTCTATCAGCTACACATCCCTTCCTACCCTCTGCAACACCAACCCCTGGGTGACAGTCTACTCCTCTCCTCGTCCCTTTTATCATTCCATTGTTAGTTGTCTCTAAACGCACAATATGAGAGGTCATGACCCTGTAGTTCAGAGTTTAGTCTGTAGCAGCATTCCAAACCAGTCTGTCACTTCTGACCCTCTGTCACTGGTATTTATAGAGTGTACTATGTCGTTTTATATAGCTGTGTTCTCCTGATACTGAGGGATTGGAGGTGTATGGCTTAGGGCAGGCTGTTGTTCCAGTCTAGCACTAACACACCTGATTCAATCAGTCACCAAGACATTCCTTAGCTGGATCTGGTGTGTTCATGCTGATACTTACTAAGTTTGCACACCCTAGAACACTTCAGAACCAGGGTTGGCCACCCCTGGTGGGTGTGTGTGAGGGGGTGGTTTTGGGTTAAACCAAGTCTTTCTGTTTCTAATGCTCCCATCTGTTAATGTATGACCTCTGACCCAGATGTTATTGTAGCACCGTAGCACTTTGATAGATTAACTAAGGAGACGCCAGACTGCAAGTCCTTATGTTATCATAGGAAAAGAGACAAGCAATGGTAGTTCATTTCTCTCACCTCCTTTCTCCCTCTCCTTCTCGTCTTCTCTGCCTCCCTCCTTCTCTCCGTGAGGAGCAGATACCGATCCAAGCCCTGATTAACTGAAGAGGAACATCTGTGAACTGAACGATTGTAATACTGTTGTGATTTAATTGGAGCAATAAAGTTGGCTGAGTCTGCATGACGTGTTTGTGTCTGACACTGGAAAGTTCTGTGTGCAGACAGCTAATAATGTACCATACCAGATAGGTGTTAATTACTTACATGGAGCCATCTTGCATCCACCTATCCAGTTCTTTTACATCCATGAATATAATGGTGCTTTCGAGACAACTGGAAACTCTGGGGTGGGGGGGTGGGGGAAACTAGGCCAAGTCATGACGTCAGTGATCTTCAGGCTAGAAAGACGCCAGAGTTTTCTACTTGGAATTCCGAGTTGGATAACCGTTCAAAACAATTTCCCCAGTCGGCGCTCATTTTTTCCCCCAGAGTGCCCAGTTGTCTTGAATGCACTGAAGTCAGACTTCTGAGATTTCTGAGTTCCTAGTTGTCTTGAACACAGCGTAAGATGTAATCAACCAGCAGATGTCACCACAGTGTTGTACATCCACCACCAGTTCAGTACAGTAGGCCTATAAATGAGAGAAGACAGAGATGAATGTTCTGTCACCAAGTTCAGTCTGGCAGTTCAGTATAAATATCTCTGAAGTTGGGTTGTAATGATACTGTTCCCGCCCATGGCACATCTTCAGTCACACACACACACACACCTCTTTAGTCACAGATAATGACTCTGTCAATTCATGCTTCTCATTATCCCTGGCATGGCCCATACAGCAGATGAGCTATTTATAGCCTATAATAAAGCAGTCTCATGCTAATGACCTCCAACATCAAACTTTAACTGGCGAGGAAGGATTTATACAGTCAGACAGACACTTCCAAAGTCTAGGGTGGAAATTCACCTGTTAATAATGAGGTAGACTTTGATGGGGTGAATTGTAGCCTATGATAAAGACATATACACATTCTTGCTATAATTTGAAAGATGTAGGCCTAACGTCTGTATATCATATAATTATGAGAGCCCAATTTATATCATAGATCACTTTCACCACGCCACCTGCAGCAGATTTCAGTTCATCTCCTGAATAGCTCCATGTTAATCAGTCATATTCTGCGCATATTCATGGCTACGGGACTGGAACCGTTTACCCACAGTGCATCACCTTCACCGAATAATAAAACCTATCTTATCTTCTCCCCCGGTGTCTCACGTGCCTGTCCCGGCTAGAGGTCACAGCTGGAGAGAGCCCCCTCACCTGCCCGTGTCCCGTTTGGATGAGGTGTCCCGTTATACCGGGTTCACGCCCACAAGATGACGCATGAGTGACTCTGTAGTCTGACAGGCAGGTAAGCCGACACCCGGCGCCATATTGGGACAAAACGGAAGTGAGAGAGCGAGAGAGAGAGATACAGAGAGAGAGAGAGAGAGAGAGAGAGAGAGAGAGAATAGCGCAGGCAGTGGAAAAGCGGCACAGTGACACAACAAGGGTGAAAGTGGAGAGACAATTTTCCGTAAAAGGCGTTACGTAGCATGTTTATTCCGCTAGAGAAAGAAGGGGCGGCCCCTGATCTAGAAACATCCAACTCTGTCCCTTGTCCTCTCATACGGGTCTAACGGAGGAAAGAGCCTACAGTCCTGTCTGGAGCGAAGCTTTAGCACAAACTAATAGAGTGAACAGTGCAATAGATCAGAGGAACGACTCGAGCGCCGAGATGCCCCTGGCACAGTTGCCAGATCCCTGGCAGAAGATGACACTGGGGCGAGCGACGAGCGAGGTGAGTGCGTGCGTGTGTGTGTGTGTGTGTGTGACTGAGACAGAGAGAGAGATCGTATTCTGGTATTAAACATTTCTATAACCAGAATACTGCCTGTGTGAATCAGTGTTGATGTGAACAAATTATTCTATTGAATCGTCACTTTGACTGTCTCTGGGCTGCACTTCATTGATGTAAACAAACGCGTCGCAACACAGGCCTGAGGCTAAAAACAGATTTTACGGATAAGTTACTGAGCCTCGGATAATAGAGAGTGAGAAAGGCGAGGGGGCGGCCACCCAACAGACCGCACGATTCAGGTTGCGGCTTTCAGCGGGCGTGTGTTTCTGTGTTTCCTGGATGATGCGGTTATAGCCTGGTTATAGCGTGTTTTAACACAAGTGTCGAGTCTCCCGCGTGTGAATGTCTGAAGACATCCTTTGATTCAGACCTGCTTAATAATTATGCCCTACTGTTATACCTCCTATCTACCCCCTCTCTCCCTTTCGCTGTTTTCTATCAGTCAAGCTCCATAACCTGAGGAAAAACATATTCTTGTTAAATGTGTGTGTATGTTGTTAGTGCTCTGTGGGAGATGAGTTGAGGGAAGCTGTCAGACTGTTTCTAGGGCACAACAGAAAAACACAGAACAAACCAAAGAGAAGGAAACGTTCTAAAGAGAACCCAATTTACAAGGATTTCCATGTAGCATATACACTGCTCACTTCTCACTCACTGCTCACTGCTCACTGCTCACTGCTCACTCACTGCTCACTGCTCACTCACTGCTCACTGCTCACTCACTGCTCACTGCTCACTCACTGCTCACTGCTCACTGCTCACTCACTGCTCACTGCTCACTCACTGCTCACTGCTCACTCACTGCTCACTCAGTGCTCACTGCTCATTGCTCAGTGCTCACTGCTCATTGCTCACTCAGTGCTCACTGCTCATTGCTCAGTGCTCACTGCTCATTGCTCACTCACTGCTCACTGCTCACTCAGTGCTCACTGCTCACTGCTCATTTCTCACTGCTCACTCACTGCTCACTGCTCACTGCTCACTGCTCACTGCTCACTCACTGCTCACCTCTCACTCACTGCTCACTGCTCACTCACTGCTCACTGCTCACTCACTGCTTGCTCACTGCTCGCTGCTCGTCACTGCTCACTCACTGCTCGCTGCTCACTCACTCACTGCTCACTGCTCACTCACTGTCTGTGCTCACTGCTCACTGCTCACTCACTGCTCACTTCTCACTCACTCACTCACTCACTGCTCACTTCTCACTCACTCACTCACTCACTCACTCACTCACTCACTCACTCACTCACTCACTCACTCACTCACTCACTCACTCACTCACTCACTCACTCACTGCTCACTCACTGCTCGCTGCTCACTCACTCACTCACTGCTCACTCACTCATTCACTGCTCTCCACTCAATCAATCAATCAATCAATCAATCAATCAATCATTCCTATTCACATGATTAAGTTAACAGTAGATGAATATCAGAAGCAGGTAGACTGTTGGGCCCTCAGGCAATACTGGTCAACTAGACAGCCAGCACCGCAGTGTGACAAATTAAGTCAAGTCAAATAAAATAAAGCTCAATGAAATTGTGAGAGAGAAATGGGGAGAGTGAGAGAGTGGGAGAGCTGCAGAGAGAGAGAGTGAGAAAGAGAGATGAGGAGAGAGAGAGCGAGAGACAGAGAGATGGAGAGAGAGATGGGGAGAGTGAGAGAGATGGAGAGAGAGTGAGAGAGAGATGGGGAGAGCGAGAGAGAGATATGGAGAGAGAGATGGGGAGAGGGAAAGAGAGAGAGAGAGAGAGAGTGAGAGAGAGACAGAGGGAGATATGGAGAGAGAGAGACAGAGAGAGAGAGGGAGAGTGAGAGAGAGAGAGCTAGAGAGAGAGAGAGAGATGGGGAGAGAGAGAGATGGAGAGAGACAGAGAGATGGAGAGATGGGGAGAGAGAGAGATGAGACAGAGAGCGAGAGACAGAGATGGAGAGAGAGATGGAGCGAGATGGCGAGAGACAGAGAGAGAGATGGAGAGAGATGGGGAGAGAGAGAGACAGAGAGATGGGGAGAGAGAGAGAGACAGACAGAGAGATAGAGAGATGGAGGGAGAGAGAGAGAGATGGAGGGAGAGAGAGAGGGTGTGTAAGAGAGAGAGAGGGGGAGATGGTGAGAGAGAGAGGGTTTGAGAGAGAGAGAGAGGGGGTGTAAGTGAGAGAGGGTGTGTGTGTGAGAGAGAGAGAGAGAGAGATAGGGGTGTGAGTGAGAGAGGGTGTGAGAGAGAGAGGGTTTGAGTGAGAGCGAGAGAGAGAGAGAGAGGGTGTCAGTGAGAAAGAGAGTGAGGGTGAGAGAGAGAGAGAGAGAGAGGGTGTGAGTGAGTGAGAGAGAGAGGGTGAGAGAGATAGATAGACGAGGGTTTGAGTGAGCGAGAGAGAGAGAGGGGGTGTGAGTGAGAAAGAGAGAGAGGGTTTGAGAGAGAGAGAGAGAAAGAGAGAGAGAGGGTGTGTGAGAGAGAGAGGGTGTGAGTGAGCGAGAGAGAGAGAAGGTGTGAGTGAGGAATAGAGAGAGAGAGAGGGTGTGAGTGAGCGAGACAGAGGGTGTTAGAGTGAGAGAGGGTGTGAGAGTGAGAGAGGGTGTGCGAGTGAGAGTAGGAGAGGGTGTGAGAGAGAGAGGGTGTGAGTGTGTGTGAGAGGGTGTGTGAGAGAGAGGGTGTGCGAGTGAGAGAGAGAGGGTGTGAGTGAGAGAGAGAAATATTCCTCACCAAGAAATTCATTATTCACAGAAATGACTACATTTATTGCAAATTTGAACTTATTAAACCTATAAAAAAAAGTAAATATACTCATTGGCGAAGGAGCAGCCAAATATGTATTTTCCTGCCATAGCCTGAGGGACACTGAATAATAACATATGCATAGTAAGCAGTAACTTCATTATTATTATTGTTATTGCTATTACTGTTATTACTATTATTATAGTAGGGTGATGGTAATGATAGCAGTTTAATGATGGTGGTAGTAGTGGTAGTATTGATGATGGTAGCTGTAGTACTGATGTAATGGTGAAGATGACAGTTATTTAGTTATAGTTTCATTTTCCATGATTAGCTATTTATATTTATTACATTTCTAATATATTGTTGTTATTTTTGCATTTCATGTTGTATTATTATTTACTACCATTTTATATTATTTGTTATTGTTTATAATTTATTACTGTCACGTTCGTTGTATGAAGAAGACCAAGGCGCAGCGTGTGTATCGTTCTACATTTTATTATAACTGTGAAACTATGCAAGACAAATAAACTACTAAACAAAATAACAAACCGTGACGAAGAGGTGAAACATACACTACCTCAAAATAATCTCCCACAAAACCTAGTGGGAAAAACAACAACTTAAATATGATCCCCAATTAGAGACAACGATAACCAGCTGCCTCTAATTGGGAATCATACAAAAAAAACTACAACCAACATAGAAATACATAAACTAGACAAAACCCCCAACATAGAAAAATAAACTAGAACCAACATAGAAATACATAAACTAGACAAAACCCCATCATAGAAAAAATAAACTAGAACTAACATAGAAATACATAAACTAGACAAAACCCCCTGTCACGCCCTGACCTACTCTACCATAGAAAATAAAAGCTCTCTGTGGTCAGGACGTGACAATTACAATGTATATTGTATACATTGTTGCTTTGGCAATATTGACACAATGTTTTTCATGCCAATAAAGCAGCTTGAATTTGAATTTGAGAGAGGGTTTGAGTGAGAGAGAGAGAGGGTGTGTGTGAGAGAGAGAAGGTGTTGGTGAGAGAGAGAGAGAGAGAGAGAGAGAGAGAGAGAGGGTGTGTGTGTGTGAGAGAGAGAGAGAGAGAGAGAGGAGGTGAGTGAGAGAGAGAGAGAGAGAGAGAGAGAGAAGGTGTTGGTGAGAGAGAGAGAGGGTGTGAGAGAGAGACAGAGGGTGTGAGTGAGAGAGTGAGAGAGTTAGAGAGAGAGAGAGCGGGTGTGAGAGTGAGAGAGAGAGAGGGTGGTGTGAGTGAGAGAGAGAGGGTGTGAGTGAGCGAGAGAGAGAGAGAGAGAGAGTGTGAGTGAGAGAGAGAGAGTGTGTGTGAGAGAGAGAGAGGGTGTGTGTGAGAGAGAGAGGGGGTATGAGTGAGAGAGAGGGTGTGAGTGAGAGAGAGAGAGAGTGAGAGAAGGTGTTGGTGAGAGAGAGAGGGTGTGAGTGAGTGAGAGAGAGAGAGAGAGAGAGAGAGAGAGAGAAGGTGTTGGTGTGAGAGAGGGTGTGAGTGAGAGAGTTAGAGAGAGAGAGAGAGGGGGTGTGAGTGTGTGAGAGAGAGAGAAGGTGTTGGTGAGAGAGAGAGAGAGAGGATGTGAGAGAGAGACAGAGGGTGTGAGTGAGAGAGTTAGAGAGAGAGAGAGAGAGAGAGAGAGAGGGTGTGAGAGCGAGAGAGAGAGGGGTGTGAGTGTGAGAGAGAGTGTGTGAGTGAGAGAGAGAGAGAGAGAGAGAGAGAGAGGGTGTTGGTGAGAGAGAGAGAGAGAGAGAGGGTGTGAGAGAGAGACAGAGGGTGTGAGTGAGAGAGTTAGAGAGAGAGAGAGAGAGAGAGAGGGTGTGAGAGCGAGAGAGAGAGGGGTGTGAGTGTGAGAGAGAGTGTGTGAGTGAGAGAGAGAGGGTGTGAGAGAGAGAGA
>NW_021822513.1:2500-24646 GCF_901001165.1 Salmo trutta
GGGGATGTAGGGAATTGGTGGGTTGGGGGAATGGGGGAATGTAGGGAATTGGGGGGATGGGGAAGGGGGGGATGTAGGAAATTGGGGGATTGGGGGGATGGGGGAATGAGGGGGTGTAGGGAATTGGGGGAATGGGAGGAAGGGGGGGATTGGGGGCAAGAGTATAAATGTATATTTTGAGGCTGATCGAAGGTACTCCTTCGATAGAAAGTTTTTTTTTTGGACAAACATGAAAACGTGTCAGTATGTCAGTATGTCAGTATGTCAGTTTGTCAGTTTGTCAGTTTGTCAGTATGTCAGTTTGTCAGTATGTCAGTTTGTCAGTATGTCAGTTTGTCAGTTTGTCAGTTTGTCAGTTTGTCAGTATGTCAGTTTGTCAGTTTGTCAGTATGTCAGTATGTCAGTTTGTCAGTTTGTCAGTATGTCAGTATGTCAGTATGTCAGTTTGTCAGTTTGTCAGTATGTCAGTATGTCAGTTTGTCAGTTTGTCAGTATGTCAGTTTGTCAGTATGTCAGTATGTCAGTTTGTCAGTATGTCAGTTTGTCAGTTTGTCAGTATGTCAGTTTGTCAGTTTTTCAGTATGTCAGTTTGTCAGTATGTCAGTTTGTCAGTTTGTCAGTATGTCAGTTTGTCAGTTTGTCAGTATGTCAGTATGTCAGTATGTCAGTATGTCAGTTTGTCAGTTTGTCAGTTTGTCAGTATGTCAGTTTGTCAGTATGTCAGTTTGTCAGTTTGTCAGTTTGTCAGTTTGTCAGTTTGTCAGTATGTCAGTTTGTCAGTTTGTCAGTATGTCAGTATGTCAGTTTGTCAGTTTGTCAGTTTGTCAGTATGTCAGTTTGTCAGTATGTCAGTATGTCAGTTTGTCAGTATGTCAGTTTGTAAGTTTGTCAGTTTGTCAGTATGTCAGTATGTCAGTATGTCAGTATGTCAGTTTGTCAGTATGTCAGTTTGTCAGTTTGTCAGTATGTCAGTTTGTCAGTTTGTCAGTATGTCAGTTTGTCAGTATGTCAGTTTGTCAGTATGTCAGTTTGTCAGTTTCACGAGGTTGGAGTAATAGCATGTTCAGCTACTTAGGACATTGTATATATATACTGCTCAAAAAAATAAAGGGAACACTTAAACAACACATCCTAGATCTGAATGAAAGAAATAATCTTTTTAAATACATTTTTCTTTACATAGTTGAATGTGCTGACAACAAAATCTCCTCCCAGACCTGGACTAAAGCATCCGCCAACTCCTGGACAGTCTGTGGTGCAACGTGACATTGGTGGATGGAGCGAGACATGATGTCCCAGATGTGCTCAATTGGATTCAGGTCTGGGGAACGGGCGGGCCAGTCCATAGCATCAATGCCTTCCTCTTGCAGGAATTGCTGACACACTCCAGCCACATGAGGTCTAGCATTGTCTTGCATTAGGAGGAACCCAGGGCCAACCGCACCAGCATATGGTCTCACAAGGGGTCTGAGGATCTCATCTCGGTACCTAATGGCAGTCAGGCTACCTCTGGCGAGCACATGGAGGGCTGTGCGGCCCCCCAAAGAAATGCCACCCCACACCATGACTGACCCACCGCCAAAACCGGTCATGCTGGAGGATGTTGCAGGCAGCAGAACGTTCTCCACGGCGTCTCCAGACTCTGTCACGTCTGTCACGTGCTCAGTGTGAACCTGCTTTCATCTGTGAAGAGCACAGGGCGCCAGTGGCGAATTTGCCAATCTTGGTGTTCTCTGGCAAATGCCAAATGTCCTGCACGGTGTTGGGCTGTAAGCACAACCCCCACCTGTGGACGTCGGGCCCTCATACCACCCTCATGGAGTCTGTTTCTGACCGTTTGAGCAGACACATGCACATTTGTAGCCTGCTGGAGATCATTTTGCAGGGCTCTGGCAGTGCTCCTCCTGCTCCTCCTTGCACAAAGGCGGAGGTAGCGGTCCTGCTGCTGGGTTGTTGCCCTCCTACGGCCTCCTCCACGTCCCCTGATGTACTGGCCTGTCTCCTGGTAGCGCCTCCATGCTCTGGACACTACGCTGACAGACACAGCAAACCTTTTTGCCACAGCTCGCATTGATGTGCCATCCTGGATGAGCTGCACTACCTGAGCCACTTGTGTGGGTTGTAGACTCCGTCTCATGCTACCACTTGAGTGAAAGCACTGCCAGCATTCAAAAGTGACCAAAACATTAGCCAGGAAGCATAGGAACTGAGAAGTGGTCTGTGGTCCCCACCTGCAGAACCACTCCTTTATTGGGGGTGTCTTGCTAATTGCCTATCATTTCCACCTGTTGTCTATTCCATTTGCACAACAGCATGTGAAATTTATTGTCAATCAGTGTTGCTTCCTAAGTGGACAGTTTGATTTCACAGAAGTGTGATTGACTTGGAGTTACATTGTGTTGTTTAAGTGTTCCCTTTATTTTTTTGAGCAGTGTATATATATATATATATATATATATATACATACAATCTTTTGACCAATAAATAAATATATATAATTTATAAGTCCAAAAATGGATGTAGCAATTACAGATTTCCCTTTTACGTCTATCAAAAGTGTGTGAGTTTGACTGTCCATTAGACCTATGGATTTATTTATCAGCATGAATTAGATTGAGCAATAAAAGCCCCACTTTTATTCAATAGGCTGGGCTCTGCACTATGCAGCTGTTGCAAGATCGCATTTTTCACTGGCTGTCCATTGGTTTCAAAAACAATGAATGATAAGCAGCTTAAACTTCTTGAAATTCAACCATTATTGGGTTCAAATACAAATATAAGTGTCAACAATTTATTTCTCTGCAAATATGCTTTCTGAATTTAAAAGTCAAAATAATCATCTAGTTTTTCAAATTACAATTTTTTTGTTGCTGGTAACTTAACGGATTACAGTTGCCATTTGTTGTTGTAATTCTAATCCGTTACTGCCCAACCCAAACCAGGAGCAACAGGTAAGTGTACAAGGTGATTTCCATCTAAAAGGACCCAACATTGGAAGTTCATCGGAAATGAAAGATGAGTTTATATTTATAAGGCTTACATACATTTTTCTAACTTTTTCCATCCTAACATTTTGGAATAAAGCAAAGGCTTTGGTTTCTGTTAAAACAGATGGGAAAATTGTCTTAGAAAAAAGTATCTTAATACCGCAAAACACAATAATGTTGAAGTAAAGACCAACTTATTATCAACATTTATATTTAGTTTTGGATTAAAAAAAAAGGCCTTCTGTAAAGTTTCAGAAACATTGCCCTGTACCTTAAAATTCTGTTACCAAAAACTCACATAATTTTAAGATATTTTTTCAAATTTCTCTCCCTCATGAAGAGGGAGGTTAACAAGTGAAGGTAGACCTATCAATTAGATAGTACTTTTACTGATATAAAATGTTGATTCGTGATTAAAACTCAATCACAGAATGGGAAATCATCATTAGTAGAAAACAGTAGAGTAAAATAGGGTAAACTAGAGTAGAGTTCAATACAGTATCAATACAATAAGTTCTGTACTGTATTGAGCTCTATTGTACTGTACTTTGATATTACAATGGCAAAAAAAATGAATATGTGATTGTGGAGACAAGAAACTTTTATTAACATCTTATACATATTTCTACTAATACTACTATGTGAAAGCCAGTGTAAGGGAAAAATACCTAGTCAGTTGTACAACTGAATGCCTTCAACTGAAATGTGTCTTCCGCATTTAACCCAACCCCTCTGAATCAGAGAGGTGTGAGGGGGGAGAGGGGGGGGGCTGCCTTAATCGACATCCACGGCGCCCGGGGGTTAACTGCCTTGCTCAGTGGCAGAACGACAGATTTTTACCTTGTCAGCTCAAGGATTCGATCCAGCAACTTTTCGGGTTTGTGGCCCAACGTTCTAACCACTAGATTTCTAGGATGTATTAAATATCAACAACTCTCTCCCCATCATATCCAGTGTACTTCCGTACACTCTAGTCTCTGTCTATCCTCTCTAACAGGTGGAAAATATAGTACTCTTTCTATTTAACGTCTGTCTCTCAGACTGCTAATATATCTCTGTTAGTGCTGGACCCACCTCTAGCTGGACCGCTCGCAGTGAGAACAATCTTCTGGCCAATCTCAATGATCTCCCTCTACAGGAATGGGTAGCCAACTAGATTCAGCTGCGGGACGATTTATGTCAGAGCAGACGGTCAGGGGGCCCAAAACATAATTATTATCACTTGTATACTGCAAGTTGACCACAACTGTGACCAACTGTGACCTCGATTCGGTCTTATGTATCAAAATTGGAAATTGTGTTTTTTACATTGGATAAAAGTAGAGACTCAGAGCAAGAAAATAGTACATCATACACTACATTTTGAAAAAATAAATAAATTCTACTTTGAAAGTTGAAAAACTTGGAAACCCACTTTTGAAACACAATGGTTCATTGGATCAGTCTAAAACTTTCCACATACACTCATGACATCTAGTGGCCAAGACCTAAATTGCACCTGGGCTGGAGTAATACATTATGGCCTTTCTCTTGCATTTCAAAGATGATGTTAAACAAAAATACAAAAGAACGGTTGATTTGTTCTTTGTATTATCTTTTACCAGATCTATTGTGTTATATTCTAATACATTCCTTTCGCATTTCAACAAACTTCAAAGTGTTTCCTTTCAAATGGTACCAAGAATATGCATATCCTTGCTTCAGGGCCTGAGCTACAGTAGGGTAGCTACTGGGTCATTTTAGGCGGAAATTGAAAAAAAAAGGGGCTAATCCTTATGAGGTGTTTAAGCCTTAGTCCCACCCATCTCTTTAAGGATTCATTTGTGAGGCCAGGTGCTAAACAGAGTGAGTAGTTTAGTAAACAAACAAAGATTTCAAGACTAAAAGTGGTAAAAGTAGGAGAAAATACTCCAGGTAAAAGTCCACTTTATCTAGTCCTTGACCTATATCCTAACCTTTGGTGCAGGTCATGTTGTTCCTCACATTACCTTCTCTATTTAACACTCACTACATCAAATAAAATCTATGTTTATTTGTCACATGCACAGTTTACCGAAGGTGTAAACGGTACACTGAAATGGTTACTTACATAGTAGCAATATCAAAACCCGAAAGTGTCCAGACAAAAATATTTCATAAATATTTCATAATTATTAGAAGAAATTCTATGCCCACCCCCCAGACACATCTAGCTAAGTGGATGGGTCTCTATGGATGGGTCTCTAAGGATGGGTCTCTATATGTACCCATGTTCATGAAATACAATAGATTGCCGTAATCACCCCCCCCCCCCCCCCCCCCCCCCCCCCAGATACACCTGGCTAACTTGATGGGTCATGTAATCATCTGACGAACATCAGGCTATAACTAGCAATGCAATACTACACAGATCATACACATAACGTTAGCTAGCGAGCCAGCAAGCTAATATTCTCTAGCTGGGTAACAGTACACTTTAACTTGTAATGAAAATAACTTTTAGAAACTTATAATTTTCTGAAAATGTAGCTAGACTCTTACCCGTATACATGGATGAACACGGCAGACTGGAACCATTTAACACCGTCTTGTTTGACCGATGTTGTGTCAAGTCACTCCGGTTCACACTGACCACTACTACTACTACTACTACTACTACTACCACCACCACTAAACTGTTATCATTACCACTACTACTACTACTACTACTACTACCACCACCACTAAACTGTTATCATTACCACTACTACTACTACTACTACTACTACCACCACCACTAAACTGTTATCATTACCACTACTACTACTACTACTACTACTACTACTACTACTACTACTACCACCACCACTAAACTGTTATCATTACTACTACTACTACTACTACTACTACTACTACTACTACTACTACTACTACCACTACTACTACTACTACTACTACTACTACTACTACTACTACCACTACCACTACTACTACTACTACTACTACTACTACTACTACTACTACTACGACTACTACTACTACTACCACCACTAAACTGCTATCATTACCACTACTACTACTACTACTACTACTACTACTACTACTACTACTACCACCACTAAACTGCTATCATTACCACTACTACTACTACTACTACTACTACTACTACTACTACCACCACCACTAAACTGCTATCATTACCACTACTACTACTACTACTACTACTACCACCACCACTAAACTGCTATCATTACCACTACTACTACTACTACTACTACTACTACTACTACTACTACCACCACCACTACTACTACTACTACTACTACCACCACTACTACTACTACTACTACTACCACTACTACTACTACTACTACTACTACTACTACCACCACTACTACTACTACTACTACCACTACTACTACTACTACTACTACTACTACTACCACCACTACTACTACTACTACTACCACCACTACTACTACTACTACCACTACTACTACTACTACTACTACTACTACTACTACTACTACTACCACCACTACTACTACTACTACTACTATACTACTACTACTACCCACTAAACTGTTATCATTACCACTACTACTACTACTACTACTACTACTACCACCACCACTAAACTGTTATCATTACCACTACTACTACTACTACTACCACCACTAAACTGTTATCATTACCACTACTACTACTACTACTACTACTACTACCACCACCACTAAACTGTTATCATTACCACTACTACTACTACTACTACTACTACTACCACCACCACTAAACTGCTATCATTACCACTACTACTACTACTACTACTACTACTACTACTACTACCACCACCACTAAACTGCTATCATTACCACTACTACTACTACTACTACCACCACCACTAAACAGCTATCATTACCACTACTACTACTACTACTACTACTACTACCACCACCACTAAACTGCTATCATTACCACTACTACTACTACTACTACCACCACCACTAAACAGCTATCATTACCACTACTACTACTACTACTACTACTACTACCGCCATCACTAAACAGCTATCATTACCACTACTACTACTACTACTACTACTACTACCACCACCACTAAACAGCTATCATTACCACTACTACTACTACTACTACTACTACTACCACCACCACTAAACTGCTATCATTACCACTACTACTACTACTACTACTACTACCACTACTACTACTACCACCACCACTAAACTGCTATCATTACCACTACTACTACTACTACTACTACTACTACCACCACCACTAAACTGCTATCATTACCACTACTACTACTACTACTACTACTACCACTACTACTACTACCACCACCACTAAACTGCTATCATTACCACTACTACTACTACTACTACTACTACTACTACCACCATCACTAAACAGCTATCATTACCATTACCACCCATACCACTACTACCACCATCACTAAACTGCTATCATTACCATTACTACCCATACCACTACTACTACTACTACCACCATCACTAAACTGCTATCATTACCATTACCACCCATACCACTACTATTTGGAATGATAAACAACAACAATAATAATAATAATAATAATAGTAATAGCAATAATACTAATAATAAGTAAGTTAGTGTTTACTATGCAGGTGTTATTATTCAGTGTCCTTCATGCTATGGCAGACAAATGTATGTACATATTTGGCTGCAAGAGGAGCCGTTGCTCCTTCACCTCATGTTGCTCCTTCACCTCATGTTCCTCCTTCACCTCATGTTGCTCCTTCACCTCATGTTGCTCCTTCACCTCATGTTGCTCCTTCACCTCATGTTCCTCCTTCACCTCATGTTGCTCCTTCACCTCATGTTGCTCCTTCACCTCATGTTGCTCCTTCACCTCATGTTCCTCCTTCACCTCATGTTGCTCCTTCACCTCATGTTCCTCCTTCACCTCATGTTCCTCCTTCACCTCATGTTGCTCCTTCACCTCATGTTGCTCCTTCACCTCATGTTGCTCCTTCACCTCATATTGCTCCTTCACCTCATGTTGCTCCTTCACCTCATGTTGCTCCTTCACCTCTTGTTGCTCCTTCACCTCTTTTTCCTCCTTCACCTCATGTTGCTCCTTCACCTCTTTTTCCTCTTGGTTTAATAAGATTTCTGCGAATAATGAATATCTTGATGAGGAGTATTTTTTTTACATAAGAGGAGAAAGTGCATCTCTGTCTCTACCTCCCCTGTCGTGCAGTGATCACATACACGCTCCTCTTTGGGTCGCCATGTCTTTTTATGTCTCCCGGTTTCTATTGTCAATCGATGGTCACTCAGCCTGTACTTGGTAAGGATCTGTCTCTGCTTCATATCTCTGACAGAGTAGAGATAAATCAGCCAATTCATATTCTCTGTTTAGGGCCGGATAACAATTTAGTCGGCTTTGGGATTTTGTTTTGTTTTTCCTGTGTTGTAAATATGAGTCCTTTGACTGGTTCAAGATTTTTTTTTATTTGAATTCTTTCTTTTGAAGCAGTGCTGGTGTCAGCTTGGTTTGGTTAGGTCCAACACTAGCTGACTTAATGGGCTTGTTTCTGGGCTCAACTCTTGGGTTTGAAGTGCTTTAACTTACATCTACACGTTCCGCTAGCGGAACGTCTGCTCCAATATCCAATGATGGGCGGGGCGCGAAATTCAAACTCCTCTAAATCCGAAAACGTACACTTTTCAAACATATGACTATTTTACAGCTATTTAAAGACAAGACTCTCCTTTATCTAACCAAACTGTCCGATTTCAAAAAGGCTTTACAGCGAAAGCAAAACATTAGATTATGTCAGCAGAGTACCCAGCCAGGAATAATCACACAGCCATTTTTCAAGCTAGCATATCATGTCACATAAACCCAAACCATATCTAAATGCAGCACTAACCAAAAACCAGCTTTTTACATTAGCATGTGACGTTCAGAACTAGCATTCCCACCGAACACTTCCGGTGATTTTACTAAATTACTCACGATAAACGTTCACAAAAAGCATAACAATTATTTTAAGAATTATAGATACAGAACTCCTCTATGCACTCGATATGTCCGATTTTAAAATAGCTTTTCGGATGAAGCACATTTTGCAATAATGTAAGTACATAGCCCGGCGTTACAGGGCTAGCTATTTAGACACCCTGCAAGTTTAGCCTTCACCAAAATCACATTTCCTATAAGAAAAATGTTCTTACCTTGCTTGTTCTTCATCAGAATACACTGCCAGGACTTCTACTTCAATAACAAATGTAGGTTTGGTCCCAAATAATCCATCGTTATATCCAAACAGCGACGTTTTGTTCGTGCGTTCTAGACACTATCCCAACGCTAAATCTCGGCCACGAGCATGACGCAAAATATGACAAAAAATTTCTAAATATTCCATTACCGTACTTCGAAGCATGTCAACCGCTGTTTAAAACCAATATTTATGCAATTTATCTCGTAGAGAAGCGATAATATTCCGACCGGGAATCTGCCTGTCTGTAAACTGAGGAAAAAACCGAAAGCCGGGGGCGGGGCGTGTCACGCGCCTAAGGCTTAGTCCATTGACTGACCACTCAGCTTTTGCTCTCGTGTGCTTCAGCCAGGGCTTTGAATTACGTCATTCCTGTTTTTCCCGGGCTGTGAGACTCCATTGTTGACGTGAGAAGTGTCACGTAAGAGCAGAGATCCTTTGTAAACGACAGAGATAATAAAGAAGGGCAAGAAATGTTCAGACAGGGTACTTCCTGAACAGAAGCATCTCAGGTTTTTTGCCTGCCATAGGAGTTCTGTTATACTCACAGACACCATTCAAACAGTTTCAGAAACTTTGGAGTGTTTTCTCTCCAAAGCTAATAATTATATGCATATTCCAGTTTCTGGGCAGGACTAATAATCAGATTAAATCGGGTACGTTTTTTATCCAGCCGTGAAATTACTGCCCCCTAGATGTAAGAGGTTAAATTGGAGACTTGAATATAGGTGTAGCATCTGTCTCTCTCTCCCTCTGTCTCTCTGTCTGTCTCTCTGTCTGTCTCTCTGTCTGTCTCTCTGTCTGTCTCTCTGTCTCTTTGTTTCTCTCTCCGTCTGTCTCTCTGTCTCTCTCTCTGTCTGTCTCTCTGTTTCTCTCTCCGTCTGTCTCTCTGTCTCTGTCTCTGTCTGTCTCTCTGTTTCTCTCTCTGTCTGTCTGTCTCTCTCTCTCTCTCTCTTTCTGTCTACCTCTCTCTCTGTCTCTCTGTCTGTCTCTCTCTCTTTGTTTCTCTCTCTCTCTCTCTCTGTCTCTCTCTCTGTCTGTCTCTCTGTTTCTCTCTCTGTCTGTCTCTCTGTCTCTCTCTCTGTCTGTCTCTCTGTTTCTCTCTCTGTCTGTCTGTCTCTCTCTCTGTCTGTCTCTGTCTGTCTCTCTCTCTCTCTCTGTCTACCTCTCTCTCTCTCTCTGTGTGTGTGTGTCTGTCTCACACACACACACACACACACACACACACACACACACACACACACACACACACACACACACACACACACACACACACACACACACACACCACACAAAGAGACGTGGACAGTGAACATAGCCCTTGGCTGACCTGCAGAGTTTCCTTCTTAACAGATGAGACATGTTGAAGTTTACATGAGACCTGGGACTCTCTGACTCTTCACTACGACCAACTGTCTCTCTATGAAGCTGTCATTACCACACACACACACACACACACACACACACACACACACACACACACACACACACACACACAGAGACACACACACACACACACACTGCACAAACACAGTAACGTTGGACTAGACATCGGGTAAACAGTTGAATTAAATCATGACCTAATTAAACAATGACATTGGTTTCCCTCCTCTTCCCTGCCCAACAATACACTCCACTTCAGTCTCCTATCAGCCATCACCCAAACAACAACAACATCAACAACAACAACTACAGCAGCAACAACAACAACATCAACAACAATAACAACAACAACTACTACTACAGCAGCAGCAACAAACAACAATAACAACAACATCAACAACAACAACTACAGCAGCAGCAACAAACAACAATAACAACAACATCAACAACAACAACAACTACTACAGCAGCAGCAACAAACAACAATAACAACAACATCAACAACAACTACAGCAGCAACAACAACAACATCAACAACAATAACAACAACAACTACTACAGCAGCAATAACAACAACAACAACTACTACAGCAGCAACAACAACAACAACATCAACAATAACAACATCAACAACAATAACAACAACAACAACATCAACAATAACAACATCAACAACAATAACAACAACAACAACATCAACAACAACAACATCAACAACAACAACATCAACAACAATAACATCAACAACAACAACAACATCAACAATAACAACATCAACAACAATAACAACAACAACAACAACATGAGCAACAACATCAATAACAACAACAAGAGTTATGAGGAGATCAGGGACTCCCCTCACGGCAGCTGACTTTCTCTCTGTAAAACTCTCCTCATAATATGAATGCGTTTGTGGTGTACGTGCACTTGTACACGCCCAGAGGCTGGGTAAACAATCAAATGACTGAATGATGTAATATGACTGAACAGGACTAAAATACTTCTTCCTCCAACCACAGTCAGACAGGATTCTTATCAATCATCACCCCCCCAAAAAAACAAACTTCCAAACCTTACTGTCATTTCAACCACAACCAAACAGCATTGTTTAACACCCACACAAACACAAAGGTTTACACTAATGACCACTTAACCAGAAGGGGTTTAAATGACTCAGGGGTCCAAAACCTAGTGTTATTTTCTTAACTTAGGGCCAGAAGTCTGTTTGTTTTCTCTCTCTCTCTCTCTCTCTCTCTCTCTCTCTCTCTCTCTCTCTCTCTCTCTCTCTGTGTCTCTGTCTCTCTCTCTCTCTCTCTCTCTCTCTCTCTCTCTCTCTCTTTCTCTCTCTGTGTCTCTGTCTCTGTGTCTCTCTCTCTCTCTCTCTCTCTCTCTCTCTCTCTTTCTCTCTCTGTGTCTCTGTCTCTGTGTCTCTCTCTCTCTCTCTCTCTCTCTCTCTCTCTCTCTGTGTGTCTCTGTCTCTGTCTATCTCTCTCTCTCTCTCAATTCAAGCGGCTTTATTGGCATCCCTCTCTCTCTCTCTCTCTCTCTCTCGCTCTCTCTCTCTCTCTCTCTCTCTCTGACTTTTTGTTTCTTTATGGCTTCTCAACCAATGTTGGAGAAAACAGAAATCAAAACGTAATATAACAGTTTTACATTTTGGACAGTTTTATTGAACTGTATGGAATATTAATTTGTCCTCTAAACTCAGCAGTACAAGTCACACACACGCTAATATACTGTAGTATGAAGTAGCAGTCCGCTTTGTGCTCGTAAAATGTTTTATTATTATTATTGATTACTAACAATGCTGTGGTCTGCTGCAGGTGCCAAAACACTTGTCCTCCTTACAGCATTTCATTGGGTTGTGAACCAACGTTGAGGAAACAGTCTCTGGAATATTCCTGCCCGATTGAGGAAACAGTCTCTGGTATATTCCTGACCGATTGAGGAAACAGTCTCTGGAATATTCCTGCCCGATTGAGGGAACAATCTCTGGAATATTCCTGCCCGATTGAGGGAACAGTCTCTATGTCACGTCCTGACCAGTAAAGGGGTGATTTGTTATTGTAGTTTGGTCAGGACGTGGCAGGGGGTGTTTGTTTTATGTGGTTCGGGGTTTGTTGGGCTATGTACTTATGTAAGAGGGGTGTTTGTTTTATGTGTTCTGGGGTTTTTTGGTCTATGTTCTATGTTAGTGTATTTCTATGTTCAGTCTAGTCTATGTTTAGTTCATTGGATTGACCTTCAATTGGAGGCAGCTGTTCCTCGTTGCCTCTGATTGAAGGTCCTATGTATAGGGGTGTTTGTGCTATGGGGGGTTGTGGGTAGTTGTTTCTTGTTTTGTGTCTGTGCACCTGACAGGACTGTTTAGTGTCGGTCGTTGTTTTGTATACGTGATTTGTTTGTTTTTTCCTTCTTTTGATTTAATAAAGAAGATGAGTATACACGTTCCCGCTGCACCTTGGTCCAATCCTTACAACGCCCGTTACAGAACTACCCACCACCAATGGACCAAGCAGCGGGGTAAGGAGCTGGAGAGGAGCTATCGGGAGTCGTGGACCTGGGAGGAGATCCTAGCCGGAGAGGGACCATGGAGGTTGGCTGGAGAGGACCGGGAGTGTTTTGTTGGAACACAGTTGGCATGGAAGCCTGAGAGGCAGCCCCCCCCCCAAAACAAATTGGAGGGGGCACACGGGTAGTTTGGTTGGGTTGAGCCCTAAGCCAACTCCACGTGCTTACTGGTCAGGCCCCGTGCTATGAGGTGATGCGCACGGCGTCGAGGCCAAGCATCCATTGGCCGGTA
Organism: Salmo trutta; assembly: GCF_901001165.1. Taxonomy (NCBI): domain Eukaryota; kingdom Metazoa; phylum Chordata; class Actinopteri; order Salmoniformes; family Salmonidae; genus Salmo; species Salmo trutta. The sequence goes on from NW_021822513.1 coordinate 15,916, forward strand.
TGCTCATGCCAGCGTCCTGCATTTGCCGGAGAGAAGTGGGCACCCAGCCAGTACGGGTGGTGCCAGTCCTGCGCTCGAGACCGCCAGTGCGCCTTCACGGCCCAGTGTATCCTGTATCACGCACCACAGGGCTAGTGCGAGGAGCAGGAGTAGGACGAGCTGAACTGGGCTGACGCACTGGAGGCCTGGTGCGTGGGGCTGGTAGTGGAGGTACCAGACTGGAGACACGCACCCCAAGGCTAGTGCGAGGAGCGGGAACAGGACATCCTGGACTGGGCTGATGCACTGAAGGCCTGGTGCGTGTCCCTAGTCTGGCACGTCCTAAGCCTGCTCCACGCATCAGGTCTTCAGTGCGCAGTCCCTGTCCAGAGCTTCCAGGCAACAGTGCCTCGTCCAGAGTGTCCGGCGACAGTGCCTCGTCCAGAGTGTCCGGCGACAGTGCCTCGTCCAGAGTGTCCGGCGACAGTGCCTCGTCCAGAGTGTCCGGCGACAGTGCCCCATAGAGAGACGGCCCACAGTCAGGAGCTGAGAGAGACGCCCCAAAGTCCAGAACCGAGAGAGACGCCCCACAGTCCAGAACCGAGAGAGACGGCCCACAGTCCGGAACCGAGAGAGACGGCCCACAGTCCGGAGCCGAGAGAGACGGCCCACAGTCCGGAGCCAAGAGAGACGGCCCACAGTCCGGAGCCGAGAGAGACGGCCCACAGTCCGGAACCGAGAGAGACGACCTACAGTCCGGAATCGGCACAGCGAGAGTCGTCCTACAGTCCGGAATCGGCGCAGCGAGAGTCGCCCTACAGTCCGGAAATCGGCGCAGCCAGAGTTGCCCTTCAGCCCGAGGTCTCCAGCAACGCGCATCAGCCCGAGGTCTCCAGCGATGCACATCAGCCCGAGGTCTTCAGCGATGCGCCATAGCCCAGAGACTTCGGAAGGGGTGATATTTAATAAGTATTTAGCGGGGGTGGACAGGTTAGGTTGGGGAGTAAGGCCGGAGCCTGATCCACCTCCATAGTAGGTGGGTTGGGGAGGGGGGATGTAGCACAAGAACCGTCGGTGACGGTGGCCACCCTCCCTTCCCTCCCTTTAGTTGGGGATTATTTTTTGTTTGTGTTTAGAGTTATTGGATTAGGTTTTGTTTTGTTGTTTAGGTGCATCCGGGGTCTGCACCTTTGGGGGGGTACTGTCACGTCCTGACCAGTAAAGAGGTTATTTGTTATTGTAGTTTAGTCAGGACGTGGCAGGGGGTGTTTGTTTAGAGTGTTCCGGGGTTTTTGGTCTATGTTCTAGGTTAGTGTTTTTCTATGTTCAGTCTAGTTTTTCTACTTCTATGTTTAGGGTTTGTTGATTGACCTTCAATTGGAGGCAGCTGTTCCTCGTTGCCTCTGATTGAAGGTCCTATGTAGAGGGGTGTTTGTGCTATGGGGGGTTGTGGGTAGTTGTCTCCTGTTTTGTGTCTGTGCACCTGACAGGACTGTTTAGTGTCGGTCGTTGTTTTGTATACGTGATTTGTTTGTTTTTTCCTTCTTTTGATTTAATAAAGAAGATGAGTATACACGTTCCCGCTGCACCTTGGTCCAATCCTTACAACGCCCGTTACAGAACTACCCACCACCAATGGACCAAGCAGCGGGGTAAGGAGCTGGAGAGGAGCTATCGGGAGTCGTGGACCTGGGAGGAGATCCTAGCCGGAGAGGGACCATGGAGGAAGGCTGGAGAGGACCGGGAGTGTTTTGTTGGAACACAGTTGGCATGGAAGCCTGAGAGGCAGCCCCCCCCCAAAACAAATTGGAGGGGGCACACGGGTAGTTTGGTTGGGCCAGGGTTGAGCCCTAAGCCAACTCCACGTGCTTACTGGTCAGGCCCCGTGCTATGAGGTGATGTGCACGGCATCGAGGCCAAGCATCCACAGGCCGGTATGCTCATGCCAGCGTCCTGCATTTGCCGGAGAGAAGCGGGCACCCAGCCAGTACGGGTGGTGCCAGTCCTGCGCTCGAGACCGCCAGTGCGCCTTCACGGCCCAGTGTATCCTGTATCACGCACCACAGGGCTAGTGCGAGGAGCAGGAGTAGGACAGGCTGGACTGGGCTGACGCACTGGAGGCCTGGTGCGTGGGGCAGGTAGTGGAGGTACCAGACTGGAGACACGCACCCCAAGGCTAGTGCGAGGAGCGGGAACAGGACATCCTGGACTGGGCTGAAGCACTGAAGGCCTGGTGCGTGTCCCTAGTCTGGCACGTCCTAAGCCTGCTCCACGCATCAGGTCTTCAGTGCGCAGTCCCTGTCCAGAGCTTCCAGGCAACAGTGCCTCGTCCAGAGTGTCCGGCGACAGTGCCTCGTCCAGAGTGTCCGGCGACAGTGCCTCGTCCAGAGTGTCCGGCGACAGTGCCTCGTCCAGAGTGTCCGGCGACAGTGCCCCATAGAGAGACGGCCCACAGTCAGGAGCTGAGAGAGACGCCCCAAAGTCCAGAACCGAGAGAGACGCCCCACAGTCCAGAACCGAGAGAGACGGCCCACAGTCCGGAACCGAGAGAGACGGCCCACAGTCCGGAGCCAAGAGAGACGGCCCACAGTCCGTAGCCAAGAGAGACGGCCCACAGTTCGGAGCCGAGAGAGACGGCCCACAGTCCAGAACCGAGAGAGACGACCTACAGTCCGGAATCGGCACAGCGAGAGTCGTCCTACAGTCCGGAATCGGCGCAGCGAGAGTCGCCCTACAGTCCGGAATCGGCGCAGCCAGAGTTGCCCTTCAGCCCGAGGTCTCCAGCAACGCGCATCAGCCCGAGGTCTCCAGCGATGCACATCAGCCCGAGGTCTTCAGCGATGCGCCATAGCCCAGAGACTTCGGAAGGGGTGATATTTAATAAGTATTTAGCGGGGGTGGACAGGTTAGGTTGGGGAGTAAGGCCGGAGCCTGATCCACCTCCATAGTAGGTGGGTTGGGGAGGGGGGATGTAGCACAAGAACCGTCGGTGACGGTGGCCACCCTCCCTTCCCTCCCTTTAGTTGGGGATTATTTTTTGTTTGTGTTTAGAGTTATTGGATTAGGTTTTGTTTTGTTGTTTAGGTGCATCCGGGGTCTGCACCTTTGGGGGGGGTACTGTCACGTCCTGACCAGTAAAGGGGTTATTTGTTATTGTAGTTTAGTCAGGACGTGGCAGGGGGTGTTTGTTTAGAGTGTTCCGGGGTTTTTGGTCTATGTTCTAGGTTAGTGTTTTTCTATGTTCAGTCTAGTTTTTCTACTTCTATGTTTAGGGTTTGTTGATTGACCTTCAATTGGAGGCAGCTGTTCCTTGTTGCCTCTTATTGAAGGTCCTATGTATAGGGGTGTTTGTGCTATGGGGATTTGTGGGTAGTTGTTTCCTGTTTTGTGTCTGTGCACCTGACAGGACTGTTTAGTGTCGTTCGTTGTTTTGTATACGTGATTTGTTTGTTTTTCCTTATTTTGATTTAATAAAGAAGATGAGTATACACGTTCCCGCTGCACCTTGGTCCAATCCTTACGATGCCCATTACACCGATTGAGGAAACAGTCTCTGGAATATTCCTGACCGATTGAGGAAACAGTCTCTGGTATATTCCTGCTCGATTGAGGAAACAGTCTCTGGAATATTCCTGACCGATTGAGAAAACAGTCTCTGGAATATTCCTGCCCGATTGAGGAAACAGTCTCTGGAATATTCCTGCTCGATTGAGGGAACAGTCTCTGGAATATTCCTGACCGATTGAGGAAACAGTCTCTGGTATATTCCTGCTCGATTGAGGAAACAGTCTCTGGAATATTCCTGCTCGATTGAGGGAACAGTCTCTGGTATATTCCTGCTCGATTGAGGAAACAGTCTCTGGAATATTCCTGCTCGATTGAGGAAACAGTCTCTGGAATATTCCTGCCCGGTTGAGGAAACAGTCTCTGGTATATTCCTGACCGATTGAGGAAACAGTCTCTGGAATATTCCTGACCGATTGAGGAAACAGTCTCTGGAATATTCCTGACCGATTGAGGAAACAGTCTCTGGAATATTCCTGACCGATTGAGGAAACAGTCTCTGGTATATTCCTGACCGATTGAGGAAACAGTCTCTGGAATATTCCTGACCGATTGAGGAAACAGTCTCTGGAATATTCCTGACCGATTGAGAAAACAGTCTCTGGAATATTCCTGACCGATTGAGGAAACAGTCTCTGGTATATTCCTGCTCGATTGAGGAAACAGTCTCTGGAATATTCCTGACCGATTGAGGGAACAATCTCTGGAATATTCCTGCTCGATTGAGGAAACAGTCTCTGGAATATTCCTGACCGATTGAGGAAACAGTCTCTGGTATATTCCTGCTCGATTGAGAAAACAGTCTCTGGAATATTCCTGACCGATTGAGGAAACAGTCACTGGTATATTCCTGCTCGATTGAGGAAACAGTCTCTGGAATATTCCCGCCCGATTGAGGGAACAGTCTCTGGAATATTCCTGACCGATTGAGGAAACAGTCTCTGGAATATTCCTGCTCGATTGAGGAAACAGTCTCTGGAATATTCCTGCTCGATTGAGGAAACAGTCTCTGGAATATTCCTGACCGATTGAGGAAACAGTCTCTGGTATATTCCTGCTCGATTGAGGAAACAATCTCTGGTATATTCCTGCTCGATTGAGGAAACAGTCTCTGGAATATTCCTGACCGATTGAGGAAACAGTCTCTGGAATATTCCTGACCGATTGAGGAAACAGTCTCTGGAATATTCCCGCCCCGTTCCTCTAGCCTATATCTCCCCAAACCTCCTTCTCTGCCCATCAGTCCCCATTCTCCCTGTTTGTTCTTCCCTCTCTATCCCGGCCTCTTCCCTCAGTTTCAACCTTATCCCGACATTCCTGGTTCCACAGCAGCTGTTTCCTCCTCTTCATGGTCCTCTCGATTCAAGGCCACGCTTCCCGATTCCGACCACAGTCCTTACTTTTTCTCAATCAGCGACGTTCCCCTAACAACCCACGTCCAAACAGTGATATTCCCAAAAATAGCCTCGGAAAAAATAACCAAAGGCTCTCTGCATCCCAAATGGCAAAATATTCCGTTTATTATCTCTGGTAAAACGTAGTGCACTATACAGGGAATAGAATGCCGTTTGTGGGCACCGTCTGAATCCCAGCGATCCGGGATAGTCCCGTCGTTAACGGCCCTTAGAGTTCCCTCCATCAACACAGCATTCCTGATGAGAAATAACGGGGAACACAGTGTGTCATTCCCGAAGCAGTCCGGAGGTCGGGAGGAAGTTGGGTTGTGGGTGTCGGTTGGGAAGGTCGGTCGGGTTGGTTGGTCAATGAGTCACAGTGTAAATTAGAGGCTTGGAATGGTACAGACACGTACGCAAACACACAGCTACTCTGAAAATATAGTTTACAAAGGTGCCAATTCCTTCACACTTGAAGCCTATATTGGTAAGGCTAAAGTTAAATGTTTCTTACAGAAGAAATATGCAATGCATAAGCATAGTAGCAATTGAAAAATAACAGTTTGGAGATTACGAAAAAAGTTTTAGACCAAAGGTGAGGACACAATAGTTGAATCCAAAGATTACACTGTTGATTTGATGTGCATTTTACAGTCACTGTACTTTTCACAGCATTTGTTAATAACAAAATCTGAAAAATGTCTGGATACATTCAGTAACATGATAAGAATATTCCTGGAAAATGTGGGGTAGGTGCAGGAGTATGTAGGTGTATGTAGGTGTAGGTGTATGTGGGTGTATTCAGGTGTAGGTAGGTGTATGTAGGTGTAGGTGTATGTAGGTGTATGAAGTTGTGGGTCTATGCAGGTGTAGGTGTGTCTAGGTGTATGTAGGTGTATGTAGGTGTAGGTGTTAGTAGGTGTAGCTGTATGTGGGTGTATGCAGGTGTATGTAGGTGTATGTAGGTGTATGTAGATGTAGGTGTATGAAGGTGTGGGTGTAGGTGTGTAGGTGTATGTAGGTGTATGTAGGTGTAGGTGTATGTAGGTGTAGGTGTATGTGGGTGTATGCAGGTATATGTAGGTGTATGTAGGTGTAGGTGTATGTAGGTGTATGAAGGTGTGGGTGTATGCAGGTGTATGAAGGTGTGGGTGTATGCAGGTGTAGGTGTGTGTAGGTGTATGTAGGTGTAGGTGTATGTAGGTGTAGGTGTATGTGGGTGTATGCAGGTGTATGTAGGTGTATGTAGGTGTATGTAGATGTAGGTGTATGAAGGTGTGGGTGTATGCAGGTGTAGGTGTGTAGGTGTATGTAGGTGTATGTAGGTGTAGGTGTATGTAGGTGTAGGTGTATGTGGGTGTATGCAGGTATATGTAGGTGTATGTAGGTGTATGTAGGTGTAGGTGTATGTAGGTGTATGAAGGTGTGGGTGTATGCAGGTGTAGGTTTGTGTAGGTGTATGTAGGTGTAGGTGTAGGTATATGCAGGTGTATGTAGGTGTATGTAGGTGTAGGTGTATGTAGGTGTAGGTGTATGTAGGTGTATGTAGGTGTATGTAGGTGTATGTAGGTGTACGTCTTTGTGGGTATGTGTAGGTGTTTGTAGGTGTATGTGGGTGTATGTAGGTGTATGCAGGTGTATGTAGGTGTATGTAGGTGTATGTGTATGTGGGTGTATGTGTATGTGGGTGTATGTAGGTGTATGCAGGTGTATGTAGGTGTATGTAGGTGTATGTAGGTGTATGTTTGTAGGTGTACGTAGATGTATGTAGGTGTAGGTGTATGTAGGTGTATGTAGGTGTATGTAGGTGTAGGTGTATTCTGCAGCGATACGCCATCCCATCTGGTTTGTGCTTAGTGGGACTTTCATTTGTTTTTCAACAGGACAATGACCCAACACACCTCCAGGCTGTGTAAGGGCTATTTGACCAAGAAGGAGAGTGTTGGAGTGCTGCATCAGATGACCTGGCCTCCACAATCCCCTGACCTCAACCAAATTGAGATGGTTTGGGAGGAGTCGGACCGCAGAGTGAAGGAAAAGCATCCAACAAGTGCTCAGAATATGTGAGAACTCCTTCAAGACTGTTGGAAAACCCTTCCAGGTGAAGCTGGTTGAGAGAATGCCAAGAGTGTGCGAAGCTCTCATCAAGGCAAAGTTTGGCTATTTGAAGAATCTCAAATATAGAATATATGTGTATTTGTGTTACACTTTTTTGGTTACTACATGATTCCATATGTGTTATTTTGTAGTTTTGTATGTCTTCACTATTATTCTACAATATAGAAAATAGAAAAAATGAAGAAAAACCCTTTTGACCAATAGTGTGTCTAGGTGTGGGTGTATATAGGTGTGGGTGTATATAGGTGTGGGTGTATATAGGTGTGGGTGTATCTAGATGTGGGTGTATATAGGTGTGGGTGTATGTAGGTGTGGGTGTATGTGGGTGTATATAGGTGTGGGTGTATGTAGGTGTGGGTGTATGTAGGTGTATTTAGGTGTAGGTGTATGTAGGTGTGGGTGTATGTAGGTGTGGGTGTATGTAGGTGTATGTAGGTGTGGGTGTATGTAGGTGTGGGTGTATGTAGGTGTATGTAGGTGTGGGTGTTTATGGGTGTATGTAGGTGAATGTAGGTGTGTGTGTATGTAGGTGAATGTAGGTGTAGGTGTATGTAGGTGTGGGTGTAAAGGTGTATTTAGGTGTGGTGTATGTAGATGTATGTACATGTGGGTGTATGTAGGTGTGGGTGTATCTAGGTGTGGGTGTATCTAGGTGTGGGTGTATATTGGTGTGGGTGTATGTAGGTGTGGGTGTATATAGGTGTCTATCGCCTCCTTTGAATTCCATGCTGTCACAGTTACCAGCCCTTTCAAGCTTAACATCCTTATCATTTATCGCCCTCCAGGTTCCCTTGGAGAGTTCATCATTGAGCTTGACGCCTTGATAAGTTCCTTTCCTGAGGATGGCTCACCTCTCACAGTTCTGGGTGACTTTAACCTCTTGCGAGTACCCTACCAATGGGGGCGCCACAGCGCATTTTGGAAAAAATTCGTTCCCATTTTCAACGGCCTACTAATCAAACTCAGAAGCTAGGACATGCATATACTTATTTTATATGGATAGAAAACACCCTAAAGTTTCTGAAACTGTTTGAATGGTGTCTGTGAGTATAACAGAACTCGTATGGCAGTCAAAACCCCGAGACCGATTGAACTAGGAAGTGGGATTCTGAATTGTGGACTCGACTTCACAGCCTTCCCTATAATTTACAACGTGACAAAATGATAATTGAGCACTTTCCAGTGCTTCCACTAGATGTCCCCAGTCTTTACAAAGTGTTTTGAGGGTTCTACAGTCGAAACTCAGTGAAGGAGACGATGTGGCAATTGGTCACAGTCGGAGGGCCATCAGCATTGTGACGTCGGCGGCCGTGTCTGCCCCCACCTTTGGAAACGTTTTGAAACACAATGAAATCGTCCCACTCGAATCTGATTGGCTCTCTTGTTGAAACAGGCCCTGAAGATTAATGTTATACAACGTTTGACATGTTTGAACGAACCTAACGGAGCGAAAACAGTCATTTTTCGTTAGCCAGCTGCCGCGCACGGCTCAACATTTGATTACAGCCTTAGGACGCGCTAACAACAGCAAGCTAATGGAACATAAAGGATGGACTTTTTCGACCGAAAATACATTTGTCATGGACCTGGGATCCTGGGAAGTGCTTTCTGATGAAGACAACTAAAGGTGAGGGATTATTGGCAATATTATACAAGATCAGATTGTGATGTGCGAT
>NW_021822514.1:0-24633 GCF_901001165.1 Salmo trutta
ACAGAGAGAGAGAGACAGAGACAGAGCGAGAGACAGAGAGACAGAGACAGAGAGAGAGAGAGAGAGAGAGACAGAGAGAGAGACAGAGAGACAGAGACAGAGAGAGAGAGAGAGAGAGAGAGAGAGAGAGATGGAGGAAATGGTTCATCAAATATACTGAAGCGAATTCGGGGGGGGTTAACCCAGTCCAGGATTCAAACCTGGGTTCAACCCAAACATCTTTTAGGTAAAGAAATCCAAACCTCTTGACGAGTTCGCTAGGAGTTTGGGTTAGATGTCACTACAATAATGTCAGTTTCAGAGGCTTCATTAGCGTAAATGAACAAAGAATGCATTTTGTCGAGGTTTGGTGATTTCTTGGGAGTACTAGAATAGTCTATGGTCCAAACGCACCCTCTATCTACCTTTATGGACGCACCCTCTATCTACCTTCATGGACTCACCCTCTATCTACCTTCATGGACTCGCCCTCTATCTACCTTCATGGACTCGCCCTCTATCTACCTTCATGGACTCGCCCTCTATCTACCTTCATGGACTCGCCCTCTATCTACCTTCATGGACTCGCCCTCTATCTACCTTCATGGACTCGCCCTCTATCTACCTTTATGGACCCGCCCTCTATCTACCTTTATGGACCCACCCTCTATCTAACTTTATGGACTCACCCGGGCTCGGACGTCGCACTGCCTGAGTCTGCACTTCTGTCTGATCTTATTGGGTCCTCCAAACTTCTTCATGTCTTTACAGAAATCACACTGAGCACAGTCCTCAGTCCTCCTGCACGGCTCACACTCTCCACACATACGGGCCGAACGCTTCACCTGCACACAAGGGAATCACAATTGGAATCACACTGGAATCACGTTGGGTTTATACAGGCAGCCCAAGTCAGATTTTTTTTAACCACTTATTGGCCTTTAACCAATCAGATCTTTGCCAATAATGGGGCGAAAGATCAGAATTGGGCTGAATGTTTACAATTTACATGTTAGTCATTTAGCAGATGCTATTATCCAGAGCGACTTACAGTTAGAACACTTATCTTAAAGATAGCTAGGTGGGACAACCACATATTACAGTAGTTAGTATATTCAGATAGCTAGGTGGACGACCACATATTACAGTAGTTAGTATATTCAGATAGCTAGGTGGACAACCACATATTACAGTAGTTAATATATTCAGATAGCTAGGTGGACAACCACATATTACAGTAGTTAGTATATTCAGATAGCTAGGTGGGACGACCACATATTACAGTAGTTAGTATATTCAGATAGCTAGGTGGGACGACCACATATTACAGTAGTTAGTATATTCAGATAGCTAGGTGGACAACCACATATTACAGTAGTTAGTATATTCAGATAGCTAGGTGGGACAACCACATATTACAGTAGTTAGTATATTCAGATAGCTAGGTGGGACAACCACATATTACAGTAGTTAGTATATTCAGATAGCTAGGTGGACAACCACATATTACAGTAGTTAGTATATTCAGATAGCTAGGTGGGACAACCACATATTACAGTAGTTAGTATATTCAGATAGCTAGGTGGACGACCACATATTACAGTAGTTAGTATATTCAGATAGCTAGGTGGGACGACCACATATTACAGTAGTTAGTATATTCAGATAGCTAGGGGGGACGACCACATATTACAGTCGTAAAGGTGTGAAGGCCAAGAGACCAGACGTGGCAGAACTGAGTTCTCAGGTTGGGATGTACGGTTTGAGCATATCCTGAAGGTAGATCTGGGCAGTTCCTCTTGCACCAGGGTCTTGTAGTGGATTCGAGCTTCGACTGGAAACCAGTGGAGTGTGCGGAGGAACAGGGTGACATGAGAAAACTTGGGAAAGGTAAACACCTGGTGGGCTGCGGCATTCTGGATAAGTTGCAGTGGTTTGAAGGCACAAGCGGGGAGCCCAGCCAACAGCGAGTTGCAGTAGTCCAGACGGGAGATGACGAGTGCCTGGATTAGGACCTGCGCCGCTTCCTGTGTGAGGAAAGGTCGTACTCTACGGATGTTGCAGAGTATGAACCTGCAGGAGCGAGTCACTTCTTTTTTAAAATGTTTGCAGAGAACAACAGGGTGTTGTCCAGGGGTCACACCAAGGTTATTTGCACTCTGGGAGGAGGAACACGTTTAGTTTTCCTCCATTTTCACTCAGCTGCCCGCAGCCCTGTTCTATAGTGTGTCTCTCAGCCACGGGAGTTCGAGCCGGCCAGGAGTTAAGGGAAAAGTGGGAGGTGGAAAGGGAGGAGAGTAGGGTCAAAGAGACCGAGTCATGAGACAGAAAGGAGAGATGATAGGATAGAAGAGGAGAGAGTAGTGGGAGAGAGAGAGAGACCATCTGGGTAGGGCTGAGTGGGTAGGACCATCTGGGTAGGGGTGAGTGGGTATGGCCATCTGGGTAGGGGTGAGTGGGTAGGGCCATCTGGGTAGGGATGAGTGGGTAGGGCCATCTGGGTAGGGGTGAGTGGGTAGGGCCATCTGGGTATATATATATATATCTTCCAGCAATCTATTTATAGGATAGGTCCTTGTCAGTCACAGAGTGAGCAACGTCTGTCTGACTGTCCCGTCTCCTGGTACAATTTGTGTTTGTTGCGGTTGGTTGGATTCAAATTTCTTTACACGGAGAAGGAAGAAGACGCACATCTCATTATTGTTTTCTAACACATATATTTTCTTTCACGTGTGTCAAATAGCCAGCCACACTGAGTCGTGGCGCATAGGCGATCTACTGTGATTTGATTGAATACCGAACAGCAAGTGTTGAATAGTTTATTTTAAAAAAAGTGTCGAACTGACTGAATAAAGTAGATACTCCTATATCGCTTTACCATTCTGGTTATATTTTCAAAGTTATTGCATCGGGACAAGCAAACCAAAATATTTCCTTGGTTTTTCTTTCCCTAGGATGTCTGGGTTTGCCAGACAGTGATGCTAAAGTGAGGGACTCTCCTTTCGTCAGATACACCTTGTTCACACTGCAGGCCTTAACACTCAAATCAGTTTTGTTTTTCAAATCCATTTTGGAATACTGACTGTTCAAACAGCACCTTACAAGTGACCAGATCAGATATGTGTGTTCGGATAGCAGTCATTAGCTGTCATAGTAATGACAGGTGTGTGAGCAGTGGTGTAGGCCAGTACTAGGACCCCTGGGGGTACCTGGCCTATCCACAGGGGGTACTAGGACCCCTGGGGGTACCTGGCCTATCCACAGGGGGTACCTGGCCTATCCACAGGGGGTACTAGGACCCCTGGGGGTACCTGGCCTATCCACAGGGGGTACTAGGATCCCTGGGGGTACCTGGCCTATCTACAGAGGGTACTAGGATCCCTGGGGGTACCTGGCCTATCCACAGGGGGTACTAGGACCCCTGGGGGTACCTGGCCTATCCACAGGGGGTACTTGGCCTATCCACAGGGGGTACTAGGCCTATCCACAGGGGGTACTTGGCCTATCCACAGGGGGTACTTGGACCCCTGGCGGTACTTGGCCTATCCACAGGGGGTACTTGGCCTATCCACAGGGGGTACTTGGCTTATCCACAGGGGGTACTTGGCCTATCCACAGGGGTACTTGGCCTATCCACAGGGGGTACTTGGCCTATCCACAGGGGGTACTAGGACCCCTGGGGGTACTTGGCCTATCCACAGGGGGTACTTGGCCTATCCACAGGGGTACTAGGCCTATCCACAGGGGGTACTTGGCCTATCCACAGGGGGTACTAGGCCTATCCACAGGGGGTACTTGGCCTATCCACAGGGGGTACTTGGCCTATCCACAGGAGGTACTAGGACCCCAGGGGGTACTTGGCTTATCCACAGGGGGCACTTGGCCTATCCACAGGGGGTACTTGGCCTATCCACAGGGGGCACTTGGCCTATCCACAGGGGGTACTTGGCTTATCCACAGGGGGCACTTGGCTTATCCACAGGGGGTACTAGGCCTATCCACAGGGGTACTAGGCCTATCCACAGGGGGTACTAGGCCTATCCACAGGGGGTACTTGGCCTATCCACAGGGGGTACTTGGCCTATCCACAGGGGGTACTAGGACCCCTGGGGGTACTTGGCTTATCCACAGGGGGTACTAGGCCTATCCACAGGGGGTACTAGGCCTATCCACAGGGGGTACTAGGCCTATCCACAGGGGGTACTAGGCCTATGCACAGGGGGTACTTGGCCTATCCACAGGGGGTACTTGAGAAGCCTCACGAGACCATAGACTTACTGGTAAAATGCACATGAGGGGGGGTACATCAGTTGGTGGTACAGTAACCGGAAAAGGTTGGTTAACCACTGGTGTAGGCTGAATGGTGGTGATGCTCGTGTTTCCTATCATTCAAAAGTGGATCAAGATAAGGTGACAATAATGCCGACCATGGATGTTTCCCCAGTTGCTTTGAATGTTCAAAACCATAGTGTCAGAACACTTTTAAAGCCTCAAAGGATAAGATGAGCCAACTTTCAAAACAAGTCCTTTTCATCTAGCCACAACAGTCCACTAGCTATCTAGCCACAACAGTCCACTAGCTATCTAGCCACAACAGTCCACTAGCTATCTAGCCACAACAGTCGACTAGCTATCTAGCCACAACAGTCCACTAGCTATCTAGCCACAACAGTCCACTAGCTATCTAGCCACAACAGTCCACTAGCTATCTAGCCACAACAGTCGACTAGCTATCTAGCCACAACAGTCCACTAGCAAGCTAAGTAGCTGTTTAGATTTTAACACATTCACTCATTTGTAAACAATTAACAAGCTACCACATGTTCTTGTCAAACTGTCAACAGAGCAGCTAACGAGCAATAAGATATGTCAAATAACCGTCTAAAAACCACAAGAGGGCAAATATCAGATTAGACCGTTCAGATACAAGGCGCACGGCCAGGAATCAGATTAGACCGTTCAGACACAAGGCGCACGGCCAGGAATCAGATTAGACCGTTCAGACACAAGGCGCACGGCCAGGAATCAGATTAGACCGTTCAGACACAAGGCGCACGGCCAGGAATCAGATTAGACCGTTCAGACACAAGGCGCACGGCCAGGAATCAGATTTGACCGTTCGGACACAAGGCGCATGGCCAGGAATCAGATTTGTATATGATTTCAACCACTCTACCATTTATTCATCATTATTCCTACATTTGAAAATGTTAAAAAAAGGTAAATAGTAAATTGTGCATTTATAAACACTATTTTAAATGATTTAATAATGGACTACTTAACTTATTGTCAACGCAAAATTATTTGTTAATGGTTAATGAATGGGTTGACTCAAAATGTATATACACATTTATAAATGTATTTCTATAGGTCATGGATGGCATATTTAAGCAATTACGCATGTGGTATTTAAAATAAATAAAAGTTTTTACCTTTATTTAACTAGGCAAGTCAGTTAAAGAACAAATTCTTATTTTTAATGACGACCTAGGAACAGGGGCAGAACGACAGATTTTGTACCTTGTCAGTTCAGGGATTTGATCTAGCAACCTTTCGGTTACAAGTCCAACACTCTAACCACTAGGCTACCCTGCCGCCCCCATGGCCAATATACCATGGCTATGGACTGTTTCTTAGGCGCTCGGGTAACACAACAAAATGTCAAGGGGTATGAATATACTTTCTGAAGGCGCTGTAGATATTTAGAGAACTATTGGTTGTTACCCGTGAACCTCGGCAGTGTTCTATATTCAGGTCTGGAGTGTGATGCTCCTTCTCTGTTTTCTCCTGGTCTCCCGTCTCCTTCTCTGTCTTCTCCTGGTCTCCCGTCTCCTTCTCCGTCTTTTCCTTGGTCTTCTTGGGACGATACTTTATCTCCAGGGTGCCGTCTTTGGCTAGATAACAACACAAGAAATCAGTGGGTTTAATTCATTTAAACGATTGGATGTACATATCACAGATTGGCCCTTTAACTCAAGACTGCTTCATTGGCCGTTTTCATTTTAGATCACAAAAGGAGTGCCGTGGTTTCCGTGTTTTGTCTCTTTTTCTCGACACGTCTGTTTGGTTATCATCATTACCGAAACAGAGGACAGACTTACCACGACACTTCTCACAGTACCACACCCGGATGACTTTAGCTGCCTTCTCTGATATGCCGATGCAGTCACCGTGAAACCACTCGTTACAGCAGTCACAACCACTGCAGAGACAGAGACACGGGAAACACACATATATATGAGAGGCCTGTTCCACCGTCCATCTGTCTGTCGTTTGTCATCTTTGTTCAGACAGACAGACAGACAGACAGACAGACAGACAGACAGACAGACAGACAGACAGACAGACAGACAGACAGACAGACAGACACAGCAGACAGACAGACAGACAGACAGACAGACAGACAGACAGACAGACAGACAGACAGACAGTTACATCATGAAGCAGTTGATGTCAGGTCTGCGACAGATACAGTAGACAGGTGCGTTCTCCCCCTCCATCATGGGTCCTACAGGTCTGTCAGGGCCAGGGGCTGGGTCGAGGTCTGATACCTCACTGTGACTGTCCTGAGGAGTAGAGGAGCAGAAGCAACATTTCATACAGCCGGAGTGTGTGTGTGTGTGTGTGTGTATTTTGCCCATGGTGATGATAGCCTAAATTAGCTCAATTCTGATCATGTCAACAGAAGAAACAATATTTAGTAAAGAAAAAAACGATAATAGATTGACTAAGGAAATTGGAATTTGGCTTTAGGTATCCATATTAAAAAGTATATTATTAAAATCTGTACTCATCTTCTTGCTCGGCGTTCACACTGGCTGCCCAATTCTGATCTTCCACTAAATTAATATTTTCACCAATCAGATCAGCTCTTTGCCAATAACTGGACAAATGTTGGCAATAATTGAGCAAAATGTTGGCAATATTTAACTGAGCTCCTTGTGTAAACTTTGATTTTGTTTTTGATTTGAAAACATCAGGTATCAAATGAACGAATGAATTAATGAATTAATGTATATCAGAATTTTTTTAATGAATTGACCATGACTAGAATAAGGAATATAAACCTGTTTTGCGATGCAGAATCACACATACACACATCACCGTATCATCCCGCTTTGTGAAGATGGAGAATGCCATATGAGTAGATGCTGAAAATTATGAGATGCTCTTTCACTTACCATGATGACTGGGGATCGCGTTAGGAAAGATACTTACAGGAAAAACCGGGTGCAGTAGAGATATAATGTCCAACTACTGCATAAGAAAATAAAACATTTTGATTTCTACATTTACATGTTTTGATTTAGTACGATTTTAGTTCAAAACATCTGCAGAAAATGGTTGTTTCCGGTTCGTCCTTCTTCGGTTATTTGTTAAATGGAGCCACAGGCAGCGTTCAGAGGTAGCGCACCACCTGCTGTTTGGTAGGAGGTAATGCAAGTCCAATTTCTACCACTCTGATCTGAAAAGTACTGCGTACCACCCCAACATGAAACAAAACAAAAATATTCCTTTTTTTTCTCTCCCCCCCCGGACGTTGAAATCAGGTGCATTTTAGGTGCTCAAAAATACCTATTTTTATCTATCTTTCCGGACGTTGAAAATACATATTTTGCGGTCATTGATTCTACAGCCAAATATCAACTTCACATACATTTTCAGTGAGGTAATCGTTATATCACATCAACACTTGTTTAAACCTGGAGGTCGTAACAGAACAGGTATTACTGTTCCCTTCTGCCTCTACCACTTATCTTAGCTTTTTAAAAATGCTTCAAAACTAGCAGCAATGATGTTGAAAGCAACTCAAGCAACTGAATAAACCAACAGACCAGTTCAACTACAATGACATTCTCAGTAAGTCCGGACAAAGATGAATTACCCCGCTTCACTTTCCTCCACACCCCGACTAAATACTCAAATAAATCACATGTGTTCTTTTTGGGCCAATATATGCGTCTCTTTGTTTATAACGTACTGTCCACTCTCCCTTGAGGCTTTCCCAAGTTGATGCCCAAGAGTCCAGACTCAGATCATGTCCGAACCTCGGATTGGACCGTGAAACACACGGTATCACCTGCAGGCGACGGGCAGACGTTTCATTCCTCTCTCATGCTGTCATACTTTTATCTGTCCAGGTTAAACGCGGGACGTCCCTCATTAATAAACAAACAGTCGGTTCAATTCATGGTTATTGCATCATTTTCAGCTCTATTAGAAGCGATTAATTGACGAAAAATGTAACTTAACCAATTGACTGGCCAGAGATCAGCGCATTCATCAGCAATTCATCAGCAAAGACGCAGTGCAAGCTGATAGTATTTCGGACAACTAAATTGAAGTCAAAATGATTGATGAAATCGAAGTGTGTCAGCTGTATTGGGATTTGGGATTCCTAACTTACATTTTACCGGTACTACCAGTAGTAGTAGACCAACGGATAACCACAACGGAAGGCGTCTGAAGAGGACGCGCCGCGGAGACCAGCGGAACGCACACACTTCCAGCAGGTCAGCAGGTGGACGCTTTTCGGTGGCAGCC
The DNA here is from genome assembly GCF_901001165.1 of Salmo trutta. NCBI lineage: Eukaryota > Metazoa > Chordata > Actinopteri > Salmoniformes > Salmonidae > Salmo > Salmo trutta. The sequence continues at coordinate 8,524 of NW_021822514.1, forward strand.
AGACCAGACAGTCCGTGGAGGATGTGGTGAGAAAAGTTACTGGGCTCCAATTTAGTCCAGCTTGCTCTATATAGATTGACGCTTCTCATTGCGCATGTTACAAAACATTTTGGTTGTTGTTGATGATGATGAAAGGTTATACTCTATGGTTGGATTTATGTATTTTATCCAATGCTACATTAATTTGGCAGACCTACCTTGATTGATCCTCTTTCTACAAGGCCTACTAGTCTATGAGAGGCCTAATCATATTTGTATGAATATTTTGTTAACGCCTATAGGCTATAGAGATACAATCATAAGGTGAACGCACCAATTTGTAAGTCGCTCTGGATAAGAGTCTGCTAAATGACGTAAATGTAAAAATTCAGGTAATTATTATGCATCAACGTTTTCATTTGATTACAATTATTTATTGTCAATCATTTTTGAATTTGTTAGGCTATAAAATTAATTAGATTAATGAACTGATAATAAAATAACTTTTTTTTTTCAATCATTTTTGAATTTGATAGAAATTGCATTCTATTATACATCCTATATGAATAATGCTTATTAATGTTCATTTGACATTAATAATTGGAAAATCAGTCTGAAAGTGAATATTTCTCCTATTGTTCATGTCCATATAGCCTAGGACAATGTGATAAAGTACTGTTATTCCTTATCCACTTAATGTAATTATTTTCTTTTATTTTTTTGCACGCTCGCCTCACTTTTCTGGGGGGGGGGAAATCCGTTAAACAGTGAATCAATTTTGTCTAATGTGGTTACATAAATGATTTTTCTTGCTATGACTGTGATGTGATGCTCTAATGTAATTAAAAAAAAATTGTGAAAACAAACTTGCAAAGTATGTTGGGTATTATTCTAATGAGCTCCGCCCCCAAACCAGTACACATTTGCTTGGTGCGGACCAGATCCAAACCTGAACGAATTCTAGACTTCAAGGCTACGTTTCACAAGTTTGAACATCACAGTACAGTGAGACACAGTTTAGTACAGTAGAGCACAATAGAGTACAGTACGGTACAGTACATTACAGTGAGTACAGTTTAATTCAGGAGAATTCAGTACAGTACTGCATAGTTTAATTCAGTATAGTACAGTTGTATAGTTTAATTCAGTACAGTACAGTACTGCATAGTTTAATTCAGTAAAGTACAGTACTGCATAGTTTAATTCAGTAAAGTACAGTACTGCATAGTTTAATTCAGTAAAGTACAGTACTGTATAGTTTAATTCAGTAGAGTACAGTACTGTATAGTTTAATTCAGTAGAGTATAGTACTGTATAGTTTAATTCAGTACAGTACAGTTGTATAGTTTAATTCAGTACAGTACAGTATAGTTTAATTCAGTAAAGTACAGTACTGTATAGTTTAATTCAGTACAGTACAGTATAGTTTAATTCAGTAAAGTACAGTACAGTATAGTTTAATTCAGTAAAGTACAGTACTGTATAGTTTAATTCAGTAAAGTACAGTACAGTATAGTTTAATTCAGTAGAGTAGAGTACAGTACAGTGTAGTTCAGTAGAGGACAGTACATTGTTGTGTCTTTGGCTATGCCGGATTAAGTGATATGACATGCTATTCTATGAAATCCTTTCTCTGCAATTAATATTACCTGATTAAGCTAATCAGGTAAATGTAATTAACTAGAAAGTCGGGGCACCACAAAATAATATTTATAGAGCTGTTATCTTCCGAATAAACTCTTAAAGACCTGGTAATCTTTTACATCAATAGCTGTCAATATTTAATCGTCACCTTATTTCAGTCTCATCTGAAAGTTGTACATTCTTGGTTATCTTCACGAACCCTGGCTAACAAGTTGAATCAGCAATACAAAATTTGGTTTAATTATTTATTTACTAAATACCTAAATAATCACACAGAATTACATCTACACAGGATGGATCATACATTGATTACAAATGATGTCATAAAGGAAAACGTCCCTAGTGGACGGAACAGATATGACGGCTGGTTACACAAAGAAAGGGGGGTTGGGTTTTGAATGAAAGAGCGGGAAGACTGAGGAACAAAAATATTTTGTGTCTGTCACGTCCTGACCAGCAGAGGGAGTATTGTATTAGTATTTTGGTCAGGACGTGGCAGAGGGGTTTGTGTTGTATGGTTTATCTAGTTGTTCTGTTTCTTTGTTAGTCTGTGTGGCTCCCGATCAGGAACAGCTGTATGTCGTTGTTCCTGATTGGGAGTCATATATTAGGAGTGTGTTTTTCACCTGGGGTTTGTGGGTTGTTGTTTTTGCATTGCGTTGTATATAGCCTGCAAAACTGTTCCTGTCGGTCATTGTTTCTTGTTTTTTTGTGGTGTTCACATTTAAATAAAATATGATGAGCACGCAACCCGCTGCGTATTGGTCCGCTTTCTCCGACAGCGATTTCTCTCTATCTTCAGACGAAGAGGATCGTGACAGTGTCTCTATCGGGCCGTAGGCAGCTATGCTATCGTAAATACAACATCTTATGCATTCTAAATAACCTCCCATTTGAAAAAGGAAAATGCAATAAATATTTACTCTGAGCTGCGCTTCGGTGGATTGGTCGTAGATAGTAGGCCGGTTTTGCCCAGCATGGATCTCTGGTCCTCTGAAGAATGTCTAGTGGTGAACCGGAGCGTGGTAGAATGGATACTCTGTCCGTCCTCTCCTAGCCCACGTTTAGCGGGCGGAGAGGGTATCACTTCTATAGTGAATACGAGTTCAAAGTTCATACCAAGTTGTCATAATTTTAAGCTCATGCTATATTCTGGCTGGTATAGTCGAAATTCATCCTTTCGGCGTGTAGGTCATCACCTTCCCGTTGAGATTCGATGCTAATTTCGTTAGGTTCCTGTCATTCAACCAGAGCTCACGCTAAGGTTGGCTTAGTTCTGTAGGTGATCTTTGTCCTTTCAAGGCAGGGACCGTAAGTCCTCACATCCTTGGAACAGGAAGTTGAATTCTCGTCAACGGGTTTATATATAGTGGTGAAAGAAGGGCGTGTTTCATAGTTTACAACCCATGTCTGTTCACTTGGGCCTCTGAGTGAGCAGAGTGGTGTTCTTATGACAAACCGTTCTCTCATTAAAGAAGCTAAAAAATTACATTTCATCTTTTCACAAATAGTTTCATATTTAAACATTTAAATTGCACAACAATTCCATGTGAATCTGATAACTAGAATGTGTAGACTTTCCCAGATACAGTTTATGTCGTCCTGTCATCAGTCATAATGTCTCAGATGACAACTGATCTGACATCATATTCATTAAGTACCAACGCATATTTTCAACTGGTTGGATTACCGAAATATGGTTCAGTTTCCCACCTTTTGATGTCCCCAGAATCTCCATGTTAACAAAGGGCTTTTCCAGAGTCCACTCTAGAGTAGAGAGAGAGAAACGGGGGAAAGGTATTTATGGGGGTCATAAACCTCCCCCAACAGGCCAACGTCATGACAACAGTACAGTTTAGTTCAGTAGAGTAGAGTACAGTGTAGTTCAGTAGAGTAGAGTACAGTGTAGTTCAGTAGAGTAGAGTACAGTTTAGTTCAGTAGAGTAGAGTACAGTGTAGTTCAGTAGAGTAGAGTACAGTTTAGTTCAGTAGAGTAGAGTACAGTGTAGTTCAGTAGAGTAGAGTACAGTTTAGTTCAGTAGAGTAGAGTACAGTGTAGTTCAGTAGAGTACAGTACAGTACAGTGTAGTTCAGTAGAGTACAGTACAGTATAATTCAGTAGAGTAGAGTACAGTACAGTGTAGTTCAGTAGAGTAGAGTACAGTTTAGTTCAGTAGAGTCCAGTACAGTTTAGTTCAGTAGAGTAGAGTACAGTTTAGTTCAGTAGAGTAGAGTACAGTTTAGTTCAGTAGAGTCCAGTACAGTTTAGTTCAGTAGAGTACAGTACATTCAAGTAAAGTAGGGTACAATACAGTCCATTATACTTAACTGTTTTTTACTCTACTGTACTCTACTGTACTCTACTGTACTCTACAGTGCTCTACTGTACTCTACAGTGCTCTACTGTACTCTACAGTGCTCTACTGTACTCTACTGTACTCTACAGTGCTCTACTGTACTCTACTGTACTCTACAGTACTCTACTGTACTCTACAGTGCTCTACTGTACTCTACTGTACTCTACAGTGCTCTACTGTACTCTACAGTGCTCTACTGTACTCTACTGTACTCTACAGTGCTCTACTGTACTCTACAGTACTCTACTATACTCTACTGTACTCTACAGTGCTCTACTGTACTCTACAGTACTCTACAGTGCTCTACTGTATTCTACTGTACTGTATTGTGCTGGGCTGTCCAAACTTGTGAAACATAGATGTTTATGATTAGTTCAGATTTGGTCCGGTTCGGACCGGTCCTTCACAATACACAACAATACACACAAATCTAAAAAGTTAAATAATAGAATGAAGAAATATATAATGATTAGGACGAGCAATGTCGGAGTCCGGAGTGTAGATACAGTTGAAATCGGAAGTTTACATACACTTAGGTTGGAGTCATAAAACTTTTCAACCACTCCACAAATTTCTTGTTAACAAACTATAGTTTTGGCAAGTCGGTTAGGAATTCTACTTTGTGCATGACACAAGTCAAATCAAATCAAATCAAATTTATTTATATAGCCCTTCGTATATCAGCTGAAATCTCAAAGTGCTGTACAGAAACCCAGCCTAAAACCCCAAACAGCAAGCAATGCATGTGAAAGAGGCACGGTGGCTAGGAAAAACTCCCTAGGAAAAACTCCCTAGAAAGGCCAAAAACCTAGGAAGAAACCTAGAGAGGAACCAGGCTATGAGGGGTGGCCAGTCCTCTTCTGGCTGTGCCGGGTGGACATTATAACAGAACATGGTCAAGATGTTAAAATGTTCATAAATGACCAGCATGGTCAAATAATAATAATCATTGTAGTTGTCGAGGGTGCAACAAGCACGTCCGGTGAACAGGTCAGGGTTCCGTAGCCGCAGGCAGAACAGTTGAAACTGGAGCAGCAGCATGGCCAGGTGGACTGGGGACAGCAAGGAGTCATCATGCCAGGTAGTCCCGAGGCATGGTCCTAGGGCTCAGGTCCTCTGAGAGAAAGAAAGAAAGAGAGAAAGAGAGAATTAGAGAGAGCATATTTAAATTCACACAGGACACCGGATAAGACAAGAGAATACTCCAGATGAAACAGACTGACCCTAGCCCCCCGGCACATAAACTACTGCAGCATGAATACTGGAGGCTGAGACAGGAGGGATCAGAAGACACTGTGGCCCCATCCGATGATACCCCCGGACAGGGCCAAACAGGCAGGATATAACCCCACCCACTTTGCCAAAGCACAGCCCCCACACCACTAGAGGGATGTCTACAACCACCAACTTACCGTCCGAAGACAAGGCCGAGTATAGCCCACAAAAATCTCCGCCTTGGCATAACCCAAGGCGGGGGGGGGCGCCAACCCAGACAGGAAGACCACGTCAGTGACTCAACCCACTCAAGTGACGCACCCCTCCCATGGACAGCATGGAAGAACACCAGTAAGTCAGTGACTCAGCCCCTGTAATAGGGTTAGAGGCAGAGAATCCCAGTGGAAAGAGGGGAACCGGCAAGGCAGAGACAGCAAGGGCGGTTCGTTGCTCCAGCCTTTCCGTTCACCTTCACACTCCTGGGCCAGACTACACTTAATCATAGGACCTACTGAAGAGATAAGTCTTCAGTAAAGATTTAAAGGTTGAGACTGAGTCTGCGTCTCTCACATGGGTAGGCAGACCATTCCATAAAAATGGAGCTCTATAGGAGAAAGCCCTACCTCCAGCCGTTTGCTTAGAAATTCTAGGGACAATTAGGAGGCCTGTGTCTTGTGACCGTAGCGTATGTGTAGGTATGTACGGCAGGACCAAATCGGAAAGATAGGTAGGAGCAAGCCCATGTAATGCTTTGTAGGTTAGCAGTAAAACCTTGAAATCAGCCCTTGCCTTAACAGGAAGCCAGTGTAGGGAGGCTAGCACTGGAGTAATATGATCAGGATTCTAGCAGCCGTATTTAGCACTAACTGAAGTTTGTTTAGTGCTTTATCCGGGTAGCCGGAAAGTAGAGCATTGCAGTAGTCCAGCCTAGAAGTAACAAAAGCATGGATTAATTTTTCTGCGTCATTTTTGGACAGAAAGTTTCTGATTTTTGCAATGTTACGTAGATGGAAAAAAGCTGTCCTTGAAACAGTCTTGATATGTTCTTCAAAAGAGAGATCAGGGTCCAGAGTAACACCGAGGTCCTTCACAGTTTTATTTGAGACGACTGTACAACCATCCAGATTAATTGTCAGATTGAACAGAAGATCTCTTTGTTTCTTGGGACCTAGAACAAGCATCTCTGTTTTGTCCGAGTTTAAAAGTAGAACGTTTGCAGCCATCCACTTCCTTATGTCTGAAACACAGGCTTCTAGCGAGGGCAATTTTGGAGCTTCACCATGTTTCATTGAAATGTACAGCTGTGTGTCGTCCGCATAGCAGTGAAATTTAACATTATGTTTTCGAATGACATCCCCAAGAGGTAAAATATATAGTGAAAACAATAGTGGTCCTAAAACGGAACCTTGAGGAACACCGAAATTTACAATTGATTTGTCAGAGGACAAACCATTCACAGAGACAAACTGATATCTTTCCGACAGATAAGATCTAAACCAGGCCAGAACTTGTCCATGTAGACCAATTTGGGTTTCCAATCTCTCCAAAAGAATGTGGTGATCGATGGTATCAAAAGCGGCACTAAGATCTAGGAGCACGAGGACAGATGCAGAGCCTCTGCAATTTTCCCAACAATTGTTTACAGACAGATTATTTCATTTATAATTCACTGTATCACAATTCCCGTGTGTCAGAAGTTTACATACACTAAGTTGACTGTGCCTTTAAACAGCTTGGAAAATTCCAGAAAATTATGTCATGACTTTAGAAGCTTCTGATAGGCTTTTTGACATAATTCAAGTTAATTGGAGGTGTACCTGTGGATGCATTTCAAGGCCTACCTTCAAACTCAGTGCCTCTTTGCTTGACATCATGGGAAAATCAAAATAAATCAGTCAGGACCTCAGAAAAAGAATTGTAGACCTCCACAAGTCTGGTTCATCCTTCCCAAATGCCTGAAGGTACCATGTTCATCTGTACAAACAATAGTACGCACGTAAAAACACCATTGGACCACGGAGCCGTCATACCGCTCAGGAAGGAGACGCGTTCTGTCTCCTAGAGATGAACATACTTTGGTGCGAAAAGTGCAAATCAATCCCAGAACAACAACAAAAGACCTTGTGAAGTTGCTGGAGGAAACAGGTACAAAAGTATCTATATCCACAGTAAAACGAGTCCTATATCGACAAAACCTGAAAGATGATTCCATATGCTATTCTACATGATTCCATATGTGTTATTTCATAGTTTTAACATCTTCGCTATTATTCTACAATGTAGAAAATAGTACAAATAAAGAAAAACCCTTGAATGTGTAGGTCGTGTCCAAACTTTTGACTGGTACTGTACTTGGTGATGTGAACATGTTTTTTCATGTAAGACACACGTGCAGTCTGCCATCTAAGAATCTGTTCAATGTTCTTAATCTTGACAGAAAATGGCGCCGTAGAGGATGGCTGCCGTTTTATCGGCTCTTAACCAACCGTGCTGTTTTGTTTGTTTTTTCTCATTGTTTGTAACTTATTTTGTACATAATGTTGCTGCTACCGTCTCTTATGACCAAAAAGAGCTTATGGACATCAGAACAGTGATTACTCACCTCAAACTGGACGAAGAGTTTTTCTTCAATGAGTCGGATGGGAGGCATATACTACTACAGACACCAGACCAGGCCCAGATCCCCGTCATTCGCTGGAAAAGGAAACGGAGGTTTCGCGGAAAGAGATCGGGGTGTCTTGTGAGGATCAGGCGACAAGTGGCTAATCTGCCCTTGCCTTCCGTCCTGCTAGCCGACGTTCAATCACTGGGAAATAAATGGGATGAACGGAAAGCACATATATCCTATCAACTGGACATTAAAAACTGTAACATCTTATGTTTCACTGAGTCGTGGCTGAACGACGACATTAATAACATACAGCTGGCTGGTTATACACTCTATCGGCAAGACAGAACAGCAGCCTCTGGTAAGACAAGGGGCGGGGCCTATGTATATTTGTAAACAATAGCTGGTGCACGATATCTAAGGAAGTCTCAAGGTTTTGCTCACCTGAGGTAGAGTATCTCATGATAAGCTGTAGACCACACTATCTACCAAGAGAGTTTTCATCTGTATTTTTCGTAGCTGTCTACATACCACCACAGACCGAGGCTGGCACTTAAACCGCACTCAATGATAAGCAAACATAAGCAAACAGGAAAACGCTCATTTTAACCATATTCAGAGGCTAAACAGTGTTTGTTTAAAATTACATTGTTTACTAACAATTGAGTTGAACAAGTACATATTCTGAGTTCTGATGGGGTTCTGATGGAGCTCTGATGTAGTTCTGATGTGGTTCTGATGTGGTTCTGATGTAGTTCTGATGGGGTTCTGATGTGGTTCTGATGGAGTTCTGATGGGGTTCTGATGTGGTGCTGATGTGGTTCTGATGGAGTTCTGATGTGGTTCTGATGGAGTTCGGATGTGGTTCTGATGGGGTTCTGATGGAGTTCTGATGGGGTTATGATGGTGGTTCTGATGGGGTTCTGATGTGGTTCTGATGGAGTTCTGATGTGTTTCTGATGGGGTTCTGATGGGGTTCTGATGGTATATAACAATTGGACTAAGCTCATGAAGCATTTATAATAGAAGTTATATTCTTCAAGTGTGTAAATAATTAAAAAGTCCAAAACATTGATGAAGCAATCACAGATGGACCCTTTCAATACTCTAATTTATACATTTCTCAAGAGCGTAGCACAATTGTTTGACCCTATCATAACCCATCATTATGAGGTTGCATTATGCCATCGTTTTATAACAGGAACTTAAACCTTGTATAGCATCAAAATATGTTCAAAAGCTGTCAACTACCTTGTCCATTTTCCCATCTGAGTAGGTTTATGTATTAGACTAGGTCAAATACAGGGTTAAAAAGAGCAGTTTCACAGACACAGATTACACACCTGGACTAGAAATCGATTTGACCCGGAGATTCTCCATTGATCTTGTTTATTAGTCCAGGACCCCATCATGTTTAAACGAGTGGAACGGGACGATGTCTACCGTACATACGTGTGTATTAGGCTGTTTGAGAGAAGGTTTGAATCCTAATCAATCCATCTAATGTGAGTACATCTGTTGTTGAAGTCCAGCCGATCAGTCAAGCTACATTACCGTAGCAGTAGACAAACTGCTGATGTTGAAAATCTTTATAGGTCAAAGAAGCTTTTCAATTTCCTTTATTTTTTTTCGGCTTCAAACAAAGTATTTCATTTTATAACATCGTTTTTTGTTGTTGTTGTTGTTGACCTATGGCTCTATTCAATCCGTATGGCAGAAGTTCAGCGTTACAGCGGGATTGTAATTTAAAGGCAACGTTCCCACATTAGCGTAGACTGTATTCACAGTATACGCTACATAGGTTCGGATCAATCGGAAATTAACTTTACATTTCTATGGTGCAGTCTGCAACTCTTCAGCGATCCAGATTGATTAAAGCCCCTACTGTAAAAAGGGTAACTTCAGTGATCCAGATTGACCTGTCTCGGCGGATCATACAAAAATAAAATAGACAAATAGGGGACCTTCTTTCCACACCCATCATATAGATTTTTAGTTATATACTGAACAAAAATATAAACTCAACATGCAACAATTTCACAGTTCATATTTTTGGGATTTAACCTTTATTTTAACCTTTATTTAACATTTATTTAACTAGGCAAGTTAGTGAAGAAGAAATTCTTATTTACAATGACGGCCTAGGAACAATGGGTTAACTGCCTTGTTCAGGGGGCAGAACGACAGATTTTTACCTTGTTGTGAGGCTGATTGGATGTACTGCCAAATTCTCTAAAACAACTTTGCTTATGGTAGAGAAATGAACATTAAATTCTCTGGCAACAGCTCTGATGGACATTCCTGTAGTCAACATGACAATTGCACGCTTCCTCAAAACTTGAGACATCTGTGGCATTGTGTTGTGTGACAAAACTGCACATTTTAGAGTGGCCTTTCATTGTCCCCAGCACAAGGTGCACCTGTGTGATGATCATCCTGTTTAATCATCTTCTTGTTATGCCACACCAGTCAGGTGGATGGATTATCTTGGCAAAGGAGAAATGCTCACTAACAGGGATGTAAACACATTTTGAGAGAAATTATATTTTTGTGCGTATGGATAATTTCTAAGATATTTTATTTCAGCTCGTGAAACATGTAAACAACATTTTACATGTTGCATTGATATTTTTGTTCAACGTGGATTCCAAGGTTAAGTTGTTCCACACCCATAATATAGATTCCAGGGTTAAGTTGTTCCACACCCATAATACAGATTCTATGGTTAAGTTGTTCCACATACAGATTCCAGGATTAAGTTGTTCCACATACAGATTCCAGGATTAAGTTGTTCCACATACAGATTCCAGGGTTAAGTTGTTCCACATACAGATTCCAGGATTAAGTTGTTCCACATACAGATTCCAGGATTAAGTTGTTCCACATACAGATTCCAGGATTAAGTTGTTCCACATACAGATTCCAGGATTAAGTTGTTCCACATACAGATTCCAGGATTAAGTTGTTCCACATACAGATTCCAGGATTAAGTTGTTCCACATACAGATTCCAGGATTAAGTTGTTCCACATACAGATTCCAGGATTAAGTTGTTCCACATACAGATTCCAGGATTAAGTTGTTCCACATACAGATTCCAGGATTAAGTTTCAGACCTGAATGAAAACACAACATCTTTCCAACAGCAAGAACATGTTTTATATTATAAGAGCATCAAATATTCACGTTGTCATATCGCTGCATTTTAATTTAAACCCCCCCCCCCAAAAAAATACCTACAGTATGAGTATATATACAGCTAAAATTCCAAATTCCATAAAATGTTTGTCATCTTCAAAATAATGCCTGCTCTGATGCATACGTAATGTACTAATGTACTGACAATTTTACAATTACTATCTCCCTCCCCTCCATCCCTAGACACATACACAACATTAGATTACTGTCCATTCCCTTATGTTGTTAGACATAGTAACACAGTCCATTCCAGAGTACATGTGTTATTGTTATTAGATAGTATTAGTACGTACATTCATGTTTATAATACAGCTTCATTCAATAAGTGCTGACACATGCAACAAGAGATCGCAATAACGTCAAGAAGACATTTCATTTATAAACAGCCTACTTCTCCTTCCTGTATCTTTACGTACGTACACCTTCCCTCCAGACCATGACAACATCTGAGGATCAGACGGGTATATACGGCAGATGAATTAACTGTACCAGCGGGGAGAGAATGGAAATGGCCCTTGCTTAAAGTCTACTTGAATGTGGGAGCATCAGAGAAAGAACCAGTCGAAGCAACACACAGAGAATTCCGAATTACATGACGTAGTACACAGGCTGAGTCTCTGTCCGTCAACCCTGGGCCAGCCAATCAGAAAGCGGTAAGTCCTGAGTGGTGGTGTGGGGGGGGGGGGGGGGGGGGGTTAGAAGGGGAGGGGCCATGGTGGAGTAGGAAGTGTGGGGGGGTTGCAGGATTGGAGGAGAGGCACTGTGTGCAAAATCTTTTTGATAAAGCCAGTGTGTGTGCTGATCCTGTATACAAAAGGTATGTACATCGTTAGTCCAGTTATCTTAAATCCGTTTGAAGACCAACTGTATGTTAGCGAGCGGGGTTGTTAGCGACTCGGGCTAGTTAGTAACTGTTAGATCAAACCAGACGTCCATAGTACTGTAGTTCCAATGGCTCGCCCAACCAAATAAACAAACAGTAGTACAAACAACCTCAAAAAATAGTTAATAGCAATAGTAGCATCAGTAGTAATCTTCGTTGTCATTGTAGTTTAATCCCAACAATTCTGTCCTCAACCATGTAAATTCATTCCTCTCAAGTACAATCAATGTCCAAGATGGATGATCTGGGAACGCTGATATGTCTAAGATGGATGACCTGGGAACACTGATATGTCTAAGATGGATGACCTGGGAACGCTGATATGTCTGAGATGGATGACCTGGGAACACTGATATTTCTATTAGGATGGATGACCTGGGAACACTGATATGTCTATTAGGATGGATGACCTGGGAAAACTGATATGTCTATTAGGATGGATGACCTGGGAACGATGATATGTCTGAGAAGATGGATGACCTGGGAAAACTGATATGTCTATTAGGATGGATGACCTGGGAAAAATGATATGTCTATTACGATGGATGACCTGGGAACACTGATATGTCAAAAAGGAAGGATGACCTGGGAACGATGATATGTCTAAGATGGATGACCTGGGAACGATGATATGTCTATTAGGATGGATGACCTGGGAACACTGATATTTTGTTATGTTTTTTTTGTTACTTCATCCAAAAATATATATTTATAAGTGTACCAGTTTTATGCAGTGACCAGAAAGTGTTAGTTCAAGAACAAGCATACCAGTATTTTTCAGTAAGACATATTTTCTATATTTGTGGTTTATCTTGGGTGAATTGTAAAAAAAATCATATTTTCGTGGCAGTAAGTGATAATGAAATCAAAGAACGTATTAAAATGCTCAATGACTGTAACAATTGTTTTATTAGAGTTCCTGAAAGTATTGATGGAGTTACGCTGATAAAATTGTTTTGCAAGTACTAAAACCAATATACTTTACAGTACACATGCTTTTTTTGTGTAAACTACAAGAAATCTAAATAGGTATACATGCTTTCTATCATACCAATTACTAAATCGTGTGTAAATTGAATACTAATCGTGGGTGTGTAAACCTAATATTCTTATCCAAATGACAAATTGTACTGTACATGTTAAATACAATATTGAAGTCTCCAATTCATTAATATAAAAATATAATCACTTACATTAAAGATTGTTTCTAATGATCATGGATAGAAAGCTTTTATATTGCTGTGGGGGAAAAACCCAAGATATTTTCATATTCTGTACTGGAATGGTTGGGACAGAAAGCCCCAAGATATTTTAATATTCTGTACTGGAATGGTTGGGACAGAAAGCCCCAAGATATTTTAATATTCTGTACTGGAATGGTTGGGACAGAAAGCCCCAAGATATTTTTATATTCTATACTGGAATGGTTGGGACAGAAAGCCCCAAGATATTTTAATATTCTGTACTGGAATGGTTGGGACAGAAAGCCCAAAGATATTTTTATATTCTATACTGGAATGGTTAGGACAGGCCCAAGATATTTTAATATTCTGTACTGGAATGGTTGGGACAGAAAGCCCCAAGATATTTTAATATTCTGTACTGGAATGGTTGGGACAGAAAGCCCCAAGATATTTTCATATTCTGTACTGAAATGGTTGGGACAGAAAGCCCAAAGATATTTTCATATTGTATACTGGAATGGTTGGGACAGAAAGACCCAAGATATTTTAATATTCTGTACTGGAATGGTTGGGACAGAAAGCCCCAAGATATTTTCATATTCTGTACTGGAATGGTTGGGACAGAAAGCCCCAAGATATTTTCATATTCTGTACTGGAATGGTTGGGACAGAAAGCCCCAAGATATTTTCATATTCTATACTGGTATGGTTGGGACAGAAAGCCCCAAGATATTTTAATATTCTGTACTGGTATGGTTGGGACAGAAAGCCCCAAGATATTTTAATATTCTGTACTGGTATGGTTGGGACAGAAAGCCCCAAGATATTTTCATATTCTGTACTGAAATGGTTGGGACAGAAAGCCCAAAGATATTTTCATATTGTATACTGGAATGGTTGGGACAGAAAGACCCAAGATATTTTAATATTCTGTACTGGAATGGTTGGGACAGAAAGCCCCAAGATATTTTCATATTCTGTACTGGAATGGTTGGGACAGAAAGCCCCAAGATATTTTCATATTCTGTACTGGAATGGTTGGGACAGAAAGCCCCAAGATATTTTCATATTCTATACTGGTATGGTTGGGACAGAAAGCCCCAAGATATTTTAATATTCTGTACTGGTATGGTTGGGACAGAAAGCCCCAAGATATTTTAATATTCTGTACTGGTATGGTTGGGACAGAAAGCCCCAAGATATTTTCATATTCTATACTGGAATGGTTGGGACAGAAAGCCCCAAGATATTTTAATATTCTATACTGGTATGGTTGGCTCATTCCACTGTACCAAATATATATTCAAAGAAAATCCTTGACAAATATTTGATAGGACTCACAAGACATTTCACCTGCTGTCCCGAGTGATTGGGGGAGTGTTTATGACGTAACACTTATAGTCCTCCAGCACTTTGGATTTCAAATCATACAGTCACTATGAGGTCAAAGTGCAATGTTTCCAAACACTTCTACATTCATGTGGATGCTACCAGGATTTACGGATAATCCTGAATTAATCATGAATAATGATGAGTAAGAAAGTTACCGAGGCATAAATTGTGGTGAGAGGTTATCGTGAGTTGGGGGTATGATATTTGTGCGTCTGTAACTTTCTCACTCGTCATTATTCACGATTCATTCAGGACTATCCGTAAATCATGGTATTATCCACATTAATGTAGAAGTGTTTAGAAATATATTCTATTTATTCTATCTATTTATATATTATATTTATTTATTATTTATTCTTATTTACAATAAAAGTGACTCCAAAATTACACAATATATTATTTACCATTTACTTCTATTGGGCACAAAATAATCTGAAACACAACCAAAACAAACAGCAAATGCATCCAACAAGTTTGTAAAGGCACATGCTTGATGTAATCATTGCATGCTAGGAATATAGGACCCAAATACTAAACTATAATACACATAAGGGAATTTGTCCCAATACTTTTAAAATGTGGGGACTACATACAAAAAAAGTGCTGTAATCTCTAAACGGATCACCCGATAGGATTGAGATTAGCCTCCAATTAAAGATGACAGTCGGCACGTTAACCTCACAGTCATTGTATCCTTTCAAAACCTGCCGGAGTACAAAAAGAGTCACACACAAAAAAAAAAAAAATGTGTCACTGTCCCAATACTTTTGGAGCTCACGGTACCATGAGGTCACACGTACGTACATGTCACACAAAGACACATAAAACCACTTCATCTCACTATCTCTTTCCTTCTTCTCACGTCAACTATCAACCTCTGTACTGTCCATGAGTCATTGAATATATTTTTCTTTGTGTGTGTGTGTGTGTGTGTGTGTGTGTGTGTGTGTGTGTGTCTTCCTCTTGTCTCTGAGTCTGGAGAGCGAGTCAGACTTCCTCTCTTCCTCTTCAGTGAGTTAGTATCTTCCTCTTCCTCTACCTCTTCAGTGAGTTAGTATCTTCCTCTTCCTCTTCCTCTTCAGTGAGTTAGTATCTTCCTCTTCCTCTTCCTCTTCAGTGAGTTAGTATCTTCCTCTTCCTCTACCTCTTCAGTGAGTTAGTATCTTCCTCTTCCTCTTCCTCTTCAGTGAGTTAGTATCTTCCTCTTCCTCTCTACCTGAATGTGAATCTGTGAGGGATCCGGAGGTGGAAGTAACACAGCAAGTACTGCCTCCTCCTCCTGCCTCTCCCAGAACGCCGGCGGCCATATTGGATGACCTGGGCGTGGCCCCTCTTAAACCTGTAGTTGTCCTGGTCTGACGACCTCAGTCTGACGAGCGGTGTCCCCTGGTGTCTGGGAGGTTTGTTGTTGCGTCTCCTGACACTCACACCACCGTGCTGATGCGGTTGATAGGCTTGGACTTGGAGCTGGTGGTGCTGCCCGTCCCCGTGCTGCTGTTGCCCCCGCCAGAACCCTGCTGCCCTCCCTGGAGCTGGGGAGGCTGGCTCGGCTGCTGCTGCTGGAGCTGCTGGGTGTAGGGGGAGAGAGGGGGAAGCGGGGTATGAGGGGAAGAAGGAGGAGGTAAAGGGGAGTGAGGAGGGGGAGGTGGTA